>NC_142529.1:7677500-7977500 GCF_964205215.1 Stylophora pistillata | reverse complement strand
CAACTAATCTTTGCTCAGGAAAAGAAAGTTTCATGGAAAAATTTTATTAATATGTAAATTACAAAAAAAAAAAAAAAAATTGCATCTGTCAGCTGTCTTTTTTAAAATTAATTTTTCCTTATCTTTATTATTAGTCCCCAAAAATGGGCGGATAGCCTCTTTATAGAAGCCTGATCTAATTTTGTGTTCTAAAACTTCTCCTTTGTGTCTCCACTTGTCATTAGAGCTACACAGTGGGAATAGGCTGTTGTACATTCAAACAGGAAAAAGCAAGAATGAGAATTGAACTGTTCGATATAAACTTCGTATTTTACCAAAAATAGGTTCAATTTTAACAGAAGGGAATTGCTTCGACTAACTGATTTGAGATCTGACGAAAACAGTCTGCAACCAATATTTAAGATAAATATTAATTTATAACACACAACTTCTTTTCTTTTAAGAACATTATCTGTTGTCCTAACGAATTTTAATATTCAAAAAGACATGACACAGTGATATCGATCAAAGACGCTGTCACATGAGTACGGCCATTGATCTTATCGCAGTGCAAGGACATCAGGTCCTTGAAATTAATTAAAGACACGAATACATAGAGATCGAATCACGAATCGAAGTCAGCTGTATAAACCTTGGCCTCAATTCCATTCTCTTAATTAAACTTTCTGCCGTCACACCGAAAAAAATTAGTTGCGAATAGATCACGGATTTTATCGTATCTTAAAGTTCGTAGCAAGTAAGAGAAGAAAAGCAAACAGTAACTTAAACGCTATGTGAATTACGTAACCCACTAAGTCGCGAAAAGTATGACACTAGCATGTACAAATGTAAAAACACCATTGGGAATGAACGTTAAGCTTACAATCGCTTCTTTAAACGCATTTTCCGTTTCACTGGAGCGTTGCAACTGATTTATTTATTCACTTCGTGATAACTGGCGACCTAATTATTCAGGCAAGAGGGGTTCAAGTTTCGATCAACCTATATAGCTTACGAAATCCGTTCATCTGTAAATTCTACACTTGGCAGTCAGTTCAGTTTTCGGTCTACTTACAAATTCAGTGGGTAGAAAAACAGCACCACATATCTCCCTGCGGATTAATAGGAACTCGGTCAGCGACATAAAAAATAATAAAAACAATTTTTTCGATAAAAAAAGCTGCTCTAATACCTTTGTAGTCTGAAAGCTTTACATCTACAAACTCTCCATGTTTGTTGACAGCGGTCCCAGAAAATGGCGGCGCCGGTTTTTGAATGAAGGCTTTACTCATCGTAGAGCTGTAAAATAGACGAAAAAAAAACAGAATTAGAAAATTAAGAGGTTAATTTTATCAGGTGTTATTTGTTGACATACTTTGATGAAACGGTTCTCTCGTGGCAGGGCGTAATTCCACAATCGAACTAACAAGGAACCCACGTGAAAGATATCTTTATTTTACTAAACTAGTACTTAGCTCTCTCGACCATAGCATGAAATCGAGACTACACGCTACGCATTTCCTGGGGGGATTACCTTCATGAATACTGGTCGATTACGAAAAGTTATGCGTATCAGTTATTTATCTGAGAGTAATTTCACTTGGAGAGAAAAAGCTAGTGGATGTCTTCTCAAATAATTGAAAAATATAGCAACCTTTCTCATGTACATCCACTTTTTAAGTAATGAAAAATTTCCATATGAAAACATACATTGTTCTCCTTAAAAAGCAATTACTATGGTAAATCATGAACTTAATCTGTGTTGAAAATATACCAGATAATTACTAAAAAGGGGTGTGTCTGATATTGTATTCAGAATTTCCAGTTCAAATTGAACATTGAGGATTTTGAATTACAAATGTTGTCTATGATCAAGTCACAGGTAAGAACTCACATCCACAAGAGATTGTAATAGGGGATAAACTCTAGAGTTTATTTTTGACTTTGTGAAGATGGATGTGGTTACCAAAAAAGAAATAACAGTGTTAAAGTTTTTTTCTTTATTTTAAGCACAACAGGTGAAAGGAACCAGTTCAGCAGTCCTTCTACCTGTTGAGTTTTCAAGAATTTCAAGCGGTTGTAGGCTGTTAAAGGAGGCATTTACAGGTAGAAAATTTTACTAATGACCACTTAAAAGGAGAGCACTGATAGTATGGGGAAAGAACTAAACTAAGCTTGATCAAATTAATGAAAACACAAGCAACCATGTCTGCATAATCCACAACAAGGAAACATTTGAGAGTAAAAAAGCAGGGCTAATTAGCACTTTGAGGTTAAAGCAGGATATCTATTTATAAATAGACATCCTGCTTCATCTCAAAGTGCAAAAATAAAATTTGCAAAGAGACTAGTCTTTATTTATTGCCTGAGGGTGAGGGATTAAGGAAATTTGGAGGGAACACCTGTCTTCAGGGGAGATGGAGAGGGGATCAATCATCTCTAACAGAGTCTAGAAGGGAACTAAAGAAAAGTGAATTCCAATGACCGGGGATTGTTAGAATCCTACAGAACCTTATGGAGGGGATCAGGTAAATTTCATTGTGACACAACCAACATTATCCAAACACCTGCTAGGTGATAAATAATTGCCAGTCCCTTATAAAAGATGGCACAGCTCTTCTGTATCTCCCATCCCCCCCCCCCCCCCACCTTACCCAACTTGCAAAAGTAAACTAACAGAATAAATTAAAATGTGAAAACTCATGCTGTGAGTTTTTAAATAACTTTCAGGTATTGATACTGCTCTACTAAAAAGCTCAAAATAAAAACAGGAAATACAATGCCTAAATTCACATATCTTAAGTTAGCACCAGTTGACGTACATTAGTTTGACAACTAGTGCAACTCAAACACACCGCAACCGAGACGGGCGGATTCGCTAGATCTAAAACATTTTCATTTGAATCCTTGAGGAAGTAACATTGCCTAAATTCACACATCCTAAATTAGCACTGACGTAAGTTATTCTGACAACTACTACAACTCAGAGATACAGAACCCACATGGGCGGATTCGCTGGACTCCAAAAACAGTAATTCTCTCGTAAATCGTATCTCCTCACTCCACAAATTTCGTAAACATTAAAACAATAGTACTGGTAAAAAACTCACGCACGTTACATAATAGCATACGACGCCATCGGGCCGAACTAGGGACTTAGCAGATCTAGCAATCGAGTTCCAGCTAGGTAATGTATTCCAAATTGTTCATTTCAGAGCAACTCTGGCTAAACAAAAAGCTAACGATATCAATCGATTGGATACAAAAAGCTACGAGTTCTTCGAGTAAATAAACATTCAATTTTGACACTTAAATCGTATATAATACCCACTTACGGAAATAGAATAAGTTCGATGTCTGCAGTCGGAGAAAAAAAGGGGAAAAAAACTCAAATGCGTGGATACTTGAGAAACCTATCACTGCCTTTATGACCAATCTAAACCCGAGGAAATATTAATTCGCTATTTGAATTACAAGAAGAAAGCGGATCTTACCTTAATCGGTGCTGCAACACGAAGCTACTTCGACAGAGTTGGTGTAGAGGCACCGTCCTTCTGGCCTGCTGCAGATTGATTTTGGGACTAAAAGAACGGAAAATTTGAGGAGCGATTCTTCTTGCAACAAAAGAAAATCCCGTAACAGCCATCGGGAGGTGTTGCAGTTGTCAAAAAAAAATATAACAAAACGGAGAAAGTTGAACTTTACACTTTACCGAGCCCGCGCTGTGTCAGCGATTTACTTGCAAAAATTAAAATCTTGGAATGGACTTGAAAATTGCTGAAACAGGAAACAAGGAAAGTAAAACCGTACCAGCAATTTCTTCGAACGCCCGTACCAAAATCAAAATACGCAGTCATAGAGTTATTATTGATTACGAAAAGGTTAATAGAGGTTTGGTAGTTTGCGTTTTAACGCTGTTGGCGTTTTTTTTTTAACGCTCGAGGAAAATAATGGCGACGGAGCAGCGAAAACGAGTTGTACAGCTCGAAGTCAAAGCACACACAAATGCTACGAGTTTCAATTTTCTCCAGATATTGTAAACTGATGTTTCATATTAACTTGAAGAGCTTATTTAAAAAAAAAAGAAAACGTACTTCGCGATCCGCAAAACATACTAAGCTATCCATCAGATAGAGATTTATCCGTGCAGTAGATGCGTTATCTAACCTTCGAACAACTGAGGTTAGATGTTTAGACAAGCACAAAGAAAAGGAACATAGGCACTAACATAACAGTCTTACTTGTAAAATTTTAACCAAACTAACTTTAAGATATGATGGGCAGAACGCTCAAACGATAAACACGACTTATCGTTTGCCCAAGCGACACAAACTGACTAACACGGTTCTGGGTGGAACTTAAATGCTTACGTTCCTAATGGTTAAGTATTGAGTCATTCAGAGCAGCGCCCTTTTCCTCTCGGACAACCCATACGATAAAATCCTTTTGAGTGACACTCTACAGCCAAGCGACAGGGAGTAATATTGGGTGTGGTTTCCTTCCGTAGAACTTCCGTAGAGCGTCATAAGATAGGATCTAAGGGTACTCAATAATCCTGAAAATAGATTTGGATTTTTCCATTTTTGAATCTCGAATTTAGTTTAGATTCCTGTCCGGAAAGACACTTGGAAAATAGAAAGTGCTTATAGTGGTTGGTATGCCCCCGGAAGTGGTTAACAATTTCACATCCTTTTTTGTGATTTCCTCCTTTATTTCACGCTCACACTCTGTGTACAAACATCAATGTTAGCATGTCCAAAATCAGGCAAAATTCAACACCCCTTTTTTCATGCACAAGGAGCTTTTGTCGGCCCTATATGTGACTAAAAGGCCGTTTACACGGCAGAAAAGTCGGGTACGGACGTGTCAAAAAAGGAGTACGGACCTCACATTTTTGCCCGTTTTGGCCTTTAAGTGCCCTTGTTTCTTGAAGTGAAGATTTTTCTCTTTACCAACGCCTTTCTCTAATATTTTCTATTAATAAATAGAGGTAATAGAAGGAAAGGTAAACAAAGAGGTAGCACAATTAATTGAAGAAACTTTATTTTCACCAAATTAAATCCAAACGTCAATAGCTTAATATCTACAGTGATAGCTGATAAAATTGAACTTTCACACGGGGATAAAAAAATGTGCTTTAAATAGCTATCCCATAGAAACAGGGGAGCGCATTTTCTTGCGCCCAGCAAGGAGTAAATAACTTATGATACCAGAGGAAAATGATAATTCCCACATAAATAAGAGATAAGTGATCATCGATAACAATTTATAATATTTTTGTGTTCACGTCAGAGCAAGCAAAACATTGCTGTTATCTTAAAACAAGACTCTACATTAACGATACACTAGGATAACTGGTAATTAAGAGCTAACTCGTACCCAGATTCAACCGAGTAACCATGACTGAGCTTACGACTGCTTGACCGTGAAAAGTTTGGATACAAGACTAATTGACAACTGCAGGGGGGAGGGGAAATTCCTATAGGGTATATGCCGCCCTTTAAAAAAGAGAAAAACCAACTACATTAAAACAACCTTGAATGCTCCCTAAATGCCCACAAGTCGCCGTTGAAGAACTCCCTCAAGTGCCTTC
The DNA here is from genome assembly GCF_964205215.1 of Stylophora pistillata. Taxonomy (NCBI): domain Eukaryota; kingdom Metazoa; phylum Cnidaria; class Anthozoa; order Scleractinia; family Pocilloporidae; genus Stylophora; species Stylophora pistillata. The sequence goes on along the minus strand of NC_142529.1, from coordinate 7,971,928 downwards.
TTAAGAAAAATTGATTATCATTCTCTACACTAGTAAGCCTTCAAATGTAAGTCAAACGTTACTGTAGCACCCACCCACTCAACCTCGTTCCCAGGGCTTTTCCTTTTTTAATATTTTGGCGGGTGGGAAAAATGTCCGCCCGCCAAAATATTCAAAACGGGAAAAGCCCTGGGAACGAGGTTGCCACCCACCCTCCCCCCCCGTCACATTCCAACACAAACAAACACACGCCCTTAACTGAATAATCTCCTTTGCTCCTTCTAAGGCTTCTATTTCCCGATAAAAATACGGTTCCGACCAACAACGAATCATAACGCATTTCAGATTCTTTCCCCTTCAAAACAATTCAGAAATAACACCCTTATATCAAAACCCAAAGGGATGAGATTTCTAAATGAAAGTGCTAGCTTAAATATCATAGCTATATTATAAGAAACATTTCTTTAAGTTTACCTTAAATATACTATTGCGAAATAACTTCTTTTGGTCGTACTTAAATTACAATTAAATTAATCACTTAATATCATTTGAACGAATTAAAAATTTATTTTGAAATTCAATTCCCTGATAAGAATTTATCTCCTATTTTTTTCAGATGGGCATTACCACCGGTAATATGTGACTCCTGACTAAAAGAAGCATTCCTATTGCTCTTACATCCCATTAATTTAACATGTACTCTTTTTTTTTTTTTTTTAACAAAACTACTAACCAAACAAATAAGACGTTTCTCGGACAGTTTTCAACCAAGTGTCAAGAGTACGCCGGGAAGGCATAGCACATTTCGCGCCACTTTCTAAACCAATCAGAAGTGACTTAGCCAGTCGCGTTTTCCCGCGCTTCAGACCGTTCGCAGACCTCTTTTTTTTATTATAAGCTCTCATTGGTTCCTTAAAAAAGCCCTGATTGGCGCTTGTAAATATTATGGTTCTGGTTTCGCGACAGTCTACTGAAAAGTGATCCGCTCATATGATAAACGTTAACAACTTGCCACCCTATTAATCTAAGTTGACCAAAGATCCCGGAAGCAGAAAGCAGGAAAGGCTAATTTGCCCCTAGTCGCCTGGGTTTTTTTCGCGGGAGACTAGCACTACCATCTTTCCTGCGCGCACATCTCGGCAATGTCTAAAGGTAGATAGAAGACTGGGGACGAGTCAGCGGAGAAGATGGAGAAATCGCGAAATGAATGACCATCATCTAGAACTTAGAAATCGTCGGTGAAGCCGTCTCCTGAAATATTATACAGAGAGTTTGAATTATTAAGATGTTCGACTAACTCTCCACTGTCTGTCTGTCACTAAGCGGTATTGAGTTGTTTTGTGACGTGCAAATTACTTTCAGTTCATGAGCTATAGTAATGAAAAAAACGAGCCACTATCAAGCCAACAGAGAACAGGGACCAGGGATGGTGAAAATTCAAACAGGTTGTGAATCACGAGCTTGAAAAGTCATATACTGACGTGAACTTGACAAATTCACATCACGCAACACCAGCTTTAAAATAACAGGAAAGAGCACTACATGACCATCAAAAGGGTAGCAACAAAAATGCGGAGAACGAGAGCTATGCATCGGGAAGATGGTGGGAGAAAAGTTGGAATAGCTGGTATCCATTAGTCTCTCTAATGGAAGAAAAGAAACGAAGCACGACAAAAACGAACAGTGCAAAGGGGAGAACGAGAATCTCTATCTTATTCCTGAGGTTTCAACCTTTTTTCCTAGCCTGCAGTGCCGGCGTACTTTGGGCGCACGAGTGCACATTTTCGTATTAGGCCGCCATCTTAGATTTAGTAACTGTGGAGGATTGGGGCGAGGAAATATTTGCCGAGGGAGTTGGTGTTAAGTGGAAAAATGGGCAACGGGGGAAAAGGGACAGGAAGGAAAAAATGCGTGCTTTTAGAAACGGAGTTTACCTTTGGAGTCGTGCCCACTTTGACAAACTCGAACAACTGGCCAAGACTACGAATTTTTCGACCACACGGGTTGCAAACGCGATCAGAATATGTTGCAGGATCGTGCAACAATACTAATCCGACACGACTACAAACCTCTGCTAAAACAACTCCGAGGCTGTCCTTCCTCTGCGATGGTCTAAAAGGGTTTTCCGAGGACAAGTACACTTGTTTTCCGGGCATATTTCCAAATTTCACTTTAAAAGAGCTTTGGCAAATCCTACAGCTGTCGTTAGGACGTCTTTCCGACATAACTTCACTTACATACTCGCTTGCTCGATCGATTCTGTTTCGCACGAAGTTGACAAATACACGTGTGTCAATGTTTTTGTCGGAAGTACATTTTTGGCTTCCATCCGGTAAAAGCAAAAATCGATGTTCATTGGCTGCTTGCGCATTTCCGGAAAGGCGGTCAAGGGCTGCTAATTAGGGGGCGTTTTGCGAAATCACAGGCTTTGCGGGCAGGCGTATTTTTCCTTTCCCTCCCTCTCCCCGTTGCCCATTTTTCCACTTAACACCTACTCCCTCGGCAAATATTTCCTCGCCCCAATCCTCCACAGTTACCAAATCTAAGATAGCGGCCTAATACGAAAATGTGCACTCGTGCGCCCAAAATATGCTGGCACTGCAGGCTATCTTTTTTCCAGGGTCACTCTTATTCGTACAATGGTGGAAAGAATAGAGAGCAAAGAGACCTTAGTACTTCATGCTCGTTACCAGTAATTCAGTGCGTTCACGAAACGAGGGAAGGTAGATAGCGAAGAGATCTCTAAATTCTTCGATTAGCCACACTCGGTTTTAAACCAACAAACTGCTGTTTGCGTCCTTTCAGAAGTATTCTTCTCTAGGGCTGTTTCACGGCGTTTCTATTATGTTTCCTCATAAAATCCTTTGTGTCAATGGAGAATACGTACGTGAAGATTGATGAGGAAAAAGGCTTTACTCTTCTGCATATCACAGGAATATTATTACAACCAACCGCACACTTCTCCCTTGGCAAGTTGTAATAATTTCAAATGAAATCGAGGTCTTATGACAAGGGCGTTTCCGGGGAAGTTGAAGTATTTAACCCTTCCACTCCCAAGATCTCATTGTTAATTCTCCCCTCGACCTGCTACATATTTCCTTGTAAATTAGTTATGAGAATTTAGTGTTAGATCAGGATAACAACTTCTACCTGATAAGTTTGATTATTCCTATGACTTGTTTAGTAGATAATGTATGGATATCATACGGAAAAAGCGTGCGATATTTTTTCTGACCAATCATTGTAAAGTAGAGCGAAACCAAAGCAAAGCGGAATTAATTTTGACACGCAAATCAAAACTGCTGTTACAAAGAACAATAAGAATACCTTACCATGTGTGAAGACGAATTGCTGTTGGATTCTGGGCCGTTGATCTCAATGTGTACGAAGATAGTAGCGTAGCCCAGAGATACACCTTTGTTACTCAACAAATGAATATGCCGGTAACCTGAATTTAAGAAAATTATCTGTATGAAACGTTACAGGCACATGCCAATCAAATAATCTTATCTATGATTAGATTTAGGGGTATCACGTCGATTTACGTGGTGTTCTATTAAAAAGTTACAAAGCAGGCAGAAAATTGAGAGATTGACCATGATTCCGGTAAAGTGCTGAAACATCTGCACATTTATTACATTAATGTCCCCACCTCGAACCTTTTCTTGTATTGAAACGTGGCCATTGTAAGTAATTTTAAATTGAATAGGACACTGAGACACCACAATAGGACACAATAGGACACTGACACACAATAGGACACTGAGACACCCCAACCGCTGGACTTGTAATGGGGTGAAACTTACAGATAATTGGGAAAACTCTCAAACGGCTCATCAGGCATCACCTGAGGCAAGTGATTTCAAAATTTTCGCGTTATTTAATAGAAAGGGGGTTAAAAGCCACTAAAGCAATTGGCTTTGGGGGGGGGGGGGTAGAACACACTTAAGTGACAAGCCGCAGCGAAAATAAAATGAGCGGTCATTTCATCTGAGACAAATACCTGGTCTTAAACTGGTGAAGGGAATTGAGAATTGGCCAATAAAATCGTCTACAATTCCAACATCTTCGTCGAATACTGCAAATCGAATCATGGCCAGCTCCGGCATCAGCAAAACCTTTTCAAACTTCTCATTCCACACAGGATTAAAACCTACAAAAAAACACAAGAAAGTCTTAATGTTTGTAAATGGTATGAACCCTGGAGGAACAACAATCGATCGTATAAGTGATCGCCCGAGGTATACTGGGACTGGAATGGACCATAGGCGGTGGACAGGGAGGGTGGGGTAGGGGTAGGATGACTAGTAGTGTTGAAGAGTATCTAATTGTGCGACTCAATCACCCTATCAGAGCGCGCGAAATATTTCTTATCCCTACCTATCAGCGAACGCGTTATAAAATCGTAATTATCTAACAAAGTCGACAACAATTGCTTATTACCATTGTCTTTGACAACTTTCGTCTTGAAAGACGCTGTGTCGGCTTGTATGCCATGAAAGTCGAGTTTTACATAAGGATCAATTATCTGCAAAGGAAAAAAAAAAAGAGATGCAATACCATCGAAATCCACTTGGACTCCATGGCCGGCTTATTTTCTGATAGCGAGCGTTCAATATTTCAATCGAACAATGAAGTCGCCATATTGGATTGGAAAGATACGAGAAAGCTTGGAGCAGGTGAAATGATGAACAAGAGAGGAGGGAGTAGGAACGAATGGGCGAACGAAAACGCCAGGCACAGGAACTCTAAACTTGCTGCTGCTGTTTGCTTCTAAAAACGTTTGCATTTAACATATTTATAGAAGTTGAGACAATGACCTCTAAACGTAAACGTGGACAGTATACAGATAGTTATTCACTTAAACATACCTCTCCTTTTTCTCCTTCTTTAGCTGGCTTTGGAAGTTGTTGACCGGAAATTACCTGGAAAAATGCACATAAACATGAATACAATCTTCCAAAACTTTTTCAAGATTAATTGATGAAAACCCCAAAATAAAGTGCTGTAAAAGATGGAACTCAGTACTCCGTAAGTTTTGAAAACTACAGATAGATATCAATGAACGGGGAAACATTTTTTTATATGCATGTATCTTAACTGACTAGCCGAGGTTTGAACAATTTGACTGTCCAGATTGGAACGGATTTTCTCAAATGGACACAACTGTACATGTGTGCAAAGAAGTAAAAAGGTAAGTACCATAAACCATTTCCTGTAGAAAGTTTTTCAATTGATTGTCGTTAACCCAAGCACTGTAATCTCTTTGACCATATCAAAACTTAAATAATTACCAAATGAAGCCAATGAAAGTTCAAGGCGGGAAAACGCGAGAAAACGCGGGTGACCACGTCGCGATCGGTTTTAGTTGCATTTAATTGGTTGAGAAGGAGGTCCAGAATTTTTAAACCAATCAGAGCGAATTACAAGAAACCCAAGGAAATCCCGGATTACTGTCGACACTTAACTGAGAATGGCTCTGAGCTGCCAGCTAAAATCTTAACGTAAAGAGAACAGCATAGAATTGTAAGTGACTACATTACCGTAATAGATAATGTAACCTTATCCACACCGGGAATTTCCGCCTTAGTGAGAGGATTCAACTTTAACGAAGCTACAACAAAAAAAGAGGAGAAAGGTTTTAGAGAAAAATCACGTTGGAGTACGTCATGGAAGGCAACTTCTTTGAACAATTACGCTGTATTTGCCTCACCAGTGTACACCAGAAGGGTACTGGGAACGAAATTGGCGCGAAATTTCTGGACCAATCACAGAACAATAACTTGAAATTAACCTAGCAGGTGTACTCCAAAAGGACTCTGGGGATGGGGTAGACTTAGGAAAACATGAAAGAGAACAAAAAGAAAGGAGAGAAAAAGGTGGATGGAAAACCTGGCGTGAGGTGTGCGCTGCAGCAGCAAACAGAGCTGTTTGGCATCGCAAAGAAGATTGATGAAAGCAAAGGTTTCTTACACGTGAAACGTTCGCATAATATATCAAACTGGGGTGACAGGTATTTCTTTCGCCCCTCGAGCGAAGTTTGACTGGCCTGCTTAGCAAAAGGATCTCCACTCAAGTAATCGTGAGGAAAATGTGCCGTAATAGAGAGTTAAAGGAAGAACGAAAGGTTAATGTGAGGTTACTAGAGGTTCTAAATGAGCATAGAAATACTTACAGTCTCTTAGAACTTTAGGCTTCAGAATGTAGCCTGCTCTTCCATTTGTCCTAAATTTTCCTTGGTTCAAGTGCATGGGTTCAGAATCCGTTTGGTAGTTTAACGCAACTGGTGTCAAAAAGGAAAAAAAAATTAAACCCGCTGGTAGAATTCAAAGCTAGGAGGTTAAAGAAACTGTTGTGGGGCGCAGGAAAATTTAATAATTAGCCTGTTGTCCACATGAAATTGATAAACAAGGTTAAATAACCGCAACGAATCAGACAAAGTCGACCTTAACCTCTCGTCGGATTTCAACGATCTCTCAGTCCCTCCCTACCCCTTTAAGCTACACCCAAGAAGACATGGCAAACGACTCTATCAAAACAATCAATCAAAGCTGCGCTGTGTACCGAATAGGTAGAGGTTAACATTGTGACTCCTGGGGTTGACCGAAAAGGAATTTCTCTCGCGTATCACTATACTTTCACGGAAGAAGGTGGTAAGAAGAAAAAGCTACATCAACCAGCGGATACTAAAATCAAATTCTCAGAGCTAAAATTATAAGAAATGTTGGGCAGACAGAGGGGAGAATTGATTATTAGATCTCGGAAGGGTAGTGGAAGAGTTAACATACCTATCTGACACCCTGCGTTCCAGGCCTGTTGAGGGTTGTAGTTACTTGAGTCCACTCTCCCTCCAGCTGGGTATATTCTGCTGAGCTGTCTCTTGTTGTATTCAACAAACTCAGCTCCTTGAGTGTTCACTAAGTTGAGCATTTTGGATTCCACAAAAGAAGACATCTGGTAAAACTTGCCTGTTTGGAAAGGGAAAGAGAAGAAGGAAGATGTTATTCAAACGCCATGAGTGTTGAACAGAGAAAAATCTACGTCCAAATACAGAAATGATCCTCCCCTTGCAGGTTAACTACAATTAAAGATATTGTAGGAAAGAAGCCTGAAAAATTAACGTTGTGACGCGATTCGAACCCATGTTTCCTGTGCTTGTTATTACTTTTTTTAATAATGTCACGTGTTGTAAAAATTTCCGCGCTTTTCAAAAGAAACAAGCTAACCGATCCTGATCGGTTACCTCCCTCCCTAACAGAAGAGAGGTAATCTGATTGGCAGTAAACTAAATCAAAGTTATCACAACGACCAATCAGAAGAAAAGAATATCGTTTAAAGATCCAATCAGAACTCAAACTAAAACCAAGCAAAATACTAAAAGCGCGGGAAAACGCGAGTGGCCAAAACTTGTTTGGTTTTAGTTTTGCATCTAATTGGTTGAGGGAGTGGCGTGAGTTTCTTAGACCAATCACAGAGCGAAGAAGAGGAAAGCCACTGTAATCTCAGATTAGCTTCGACACAACTGAAAATGGCTCTAAAATGCTTACTGTTTTGTTTGGCGTGTTCAAAACCCTTGAATCCCACGCTAGACACATAGTTTACACAGCGAGAGAGCTCTTTGGCCAGCGTCTGCTTCTTCTTTTTCTTACCGCATTTTTCATCCTGTGGAACAGAGTTATCAATAAGGTGTAACCAAATTGCTTCCGTAAGTTATATCGTAAAGGAGTAACCTTGCAAAAACGGAACTGCTCGGGGTTGATACTTTTCAAACTATGACGATTACTTCGATAAATTCCGTCATCATCTTAAGTAAAGCACAAGTAGAGTAATTGGTTGCTTATAAAAATACCTTTTGGGGGACAAGCCGTTATTTTTAGCCGGGTAGAGGGGGTTCAAAGTATTTTGGTTGTGTCACAATACGATTTAGCTAATCCCTCCATGAGGTTCTGTAGTTTTCTGAATATTCCCTCGTCAATGGTAGTCAATTTTCTATAGCATCCCACCCCCACCCCCGATAAACTCTGTTAAAGACGAATGATCCCCCTCCGGTTTCCTTCTCTTCTGGTAAACCTTTTGTAGTCGAAATTGAGAAATCATGGCCTGAATGCATCTGTTCCTACTCACAAAACCTAAAAATGATTCCATATGGTCGCTGATCTCTCTCGTGAAGCGGGCGGGAGTATACATAAACATGTAACCATGGAAACTTTCTTCACCAGAATCAGAATACGATAGCTGACGTGAAAAGTGCAAAACTACGTTTAAATTTTTCCTAGAATTAACAATATTCTAAATGATAATGTACATTCTTTCTTAAAACGTCTGTATAATGAATTGGTTTACTGTATTTTGTTAGTGTTAGAACTCAACAACTCACTTTCACTTTAGGGGATACTACAACCAACCAAAGCTATTTTAAGCCTGGCGAAACATAACTACACTTTCCAGCTGACATGCAGTTTACATTTCACAGACTTCATGCGGTTAAGATGGTCGTCTAAATCTAATGCCTGCTTATATCTGCGAGTCTTGTTTATTCATGGTTGAATCATTTATACTGAAAGTCAAGAACTATTAGACAGAATTAAGAACGTTAAAGAAGAGAGAAGAACTTGGTTTTGTCATTATTTTATGCTACTGAGGTTAATGATTCCTCGCAGTGAGGTTTTAAAATGTTACCATTACGAAAATTTTACAATAAAATCACATGCTTTGATAGCATGTTCCTTGCGTTCAGTCAGTAAAACGAGCGTAAACGGCGCTGGTAACATCTGATTCAAAGAGAGAGAGACAGAGAGAGAGAGAGACAGAGAGAGAGAGAGAGAGAGAGAGAGAGAGAGAGAGACAGGAGAGGCATGGAGAGAGAGAGAGACAGAGAGAGAGAGAGAGAGGCATGGAGAGAGAGAGAGACAGAGAGAGAGAGAGAGAGGCATGGAGAGAGAGAGAGACAGAGAGAGAGAGAGAGAGGCATGGAGAGAGAGAGAGACAGAGAGAGAGAGAGAGAGGCATGGGTCAGGTCGCGAAAAGACCCAAACTTTCCTGGTTTTTTTTTTTTTTCACTCCTCCGCTACTACTGCGCCTCGTTTTACTTTAACTGAGCGCCTGGAAGAGGCTAATGCTTAAAAAAAAAAGACAGAAAGATGCATAAAACGTTCTTCCTTTAATCATTCTTATTTGAGTTCAATTTAAAGTTTTACAAAGCTAGAGCGTTTTTCCAGAGACAAAACTTAATGTAGGCGCTTTGACTTCAATTTTTTACTTTTACTTAACTAAGAGCCAGGAAAATCAACTCCAGCAAGTAAATCTAAGCGTAGTTCTTGTCGCATAGCGCGATTTTAGATTTCCACCCTCTTTTTCAAAGAGCTCAGACCATTATTTTGTTCCAACACTCAATGTGAAAAGAACGCTCTAACTTGAAATTAATGAAGTTTATCATTATCGGCATGAAATTTTAGCCTTTACTTACATCTGTTTCGTCTTTAAATTTAGCAGCACTGCGGACCACTTTACCAACGGAACGAAAAGATCTACGAATGCTTTCCTGGTAAATACATGGAACAGAGAACGACAAAAGTAGAGATTTCTCAAAGAACTATTTAAAACTATATTCACGAGTTTAGTCACAAGGGGTTAAGTTTAAAATTTAAGGATACCTTTTAAAGATTTACAAAGAAAGTTTCCTCTTAATTCCGCCAAGTATCGATCAAGTCATCAAGTCAGGGAAGCCATCAAAACTACACCTGCTTGAATGTTACTTCGGAAAAACTTTTAAACCCTAGATATTCAACCTATAAGTATTACAATTTTAACGAATAGTTCCTGTGGAAAGATAACAAAGAACGTTGGGGGAAACCTGGAAAAAACGGAGACTTAGGGAGAAAAGTGTAACCTACTAACCTTCTATGTCAACAGAAACTCAAAATTTGGGGAAACCTGGGGAAAACAGGGGGAACTAGGGGAGGGGTGGGTAACCTACTAAAGGTGCAAAATCTTATCCATACTGCGCCAAAAGAAACTCAAAATTTCAATATTGATACAATATCAAGCAGACAAGAGATGAGAATAAAGATAAAAGGTCAGTTGGAGGATAATCAGTTGATCCAACGCCAATTTCTTCAAAATAAAATAGTATTGTATGGCAGACAGTAAGGAGAAGTAATAATGAGATCTTGGGAGCGAAAGGGTCAATTCTGTTCGTAGATAGCGTTACTTTAAAACTGTTTCCTTGAAGTTCGTGAAAAATTAATTGATTTTAACAGACGTTTTCAAAGCGGGACTAGGGGTTCTTTGGTTCTTTTATCTCGATTGCTAAACTTATAATAATAAAAAAACATAGTAACGTGCCTTTTTCGATTTCTTTTCTTTCTTTTTAACTGGAGGAGTAACAGGGGTAGAGGAGGGTCCTTCTGCGCCTGCGCTCGAACCCGCTTCCGCGCCCGCATTTTCTTTTGCTATTGCAACCGCTGCTGCCTCTTGATCGATATCAGCTGCTTCATCTTCATCTGTGACGTCACCCTCTTCGTCATCAACTGTCTCTTGCTCTAGTTTTAATTTCTTACCCTGCGAGAAACACGATGGGAAGAAAGTATAATCCTTTAGGGTCCAGCCATCATTTATCACCGGGTTGGGGAGGTGGGGGGAAGTTGTGTCATGATAAAACTTTCCTGATCCTCCCATAGGTCTCCATAACATTCCTAAGATACCCCCACCTTTATCGGCAATTAATTGGCAGTCAATTTTCTACAGTTCCCCCTCCCCATTTATACTCTGTTGGCGACGAATCATCCCCCTCCGTTTCCCCAGAAAAGAATTCTTACAATACCCCCATCCTCATCGGCAGTCAATTTCTTGTATTACCCCCCCCCCTTTATACTATGTTGGCGACGAACGATCCCCCTCTGTTCCCCCAGAAAGTCATGTAATTCCCCTGGGTGATAAATTTTGACTTATCTCTTAATACATGCAAGTCACTCGTTATACTCTGTTGGCGAAGAACGATTCCCCTCCGTTCCCCCTGAAAATCATGTAACCCCCCCCCAGCGATAAAAAATGGCAGGTCTCTCAACACTCACAAGTCCCCCTCACCCATTAATACTCTGTTGGTGACGAATGATTCCCCTCCGTTCCCCCAGAAAATCATGTTACCCCCCGGCGATAAATAATGGCAGGTCTCTTAACACATGCAAGTACCCCCTCACCTACTAATACTCTGTTGGCGACGAATGATCCCCCTCCGTTCCCCCAGAAAATCATGTAACCCCCCGGCGAGAAATAATGGCAGGTCTCTTAACACATGCAAGTACCCCCTCACCTATTAATACTCTGTTGGCGACGAATGATCCCCCTCCGTTCCCCCAGAAAATCATGTAACCCCCCGGCGAGGAATAACGACAGGTCACTCAATACATACAAGTCCCATCCCCCCCTCCTTTATACTCTGTTGAGGACGACTGGTCCCCCTCCGTTCCCCCAGAAAATCATGTAACTCCCGGGCGATAAATAACGACAGGTCACTCAATAACACAAATCCCACCCCCCTCCTTTATACTCTGTTGAGGACGACTGGTCCCCCTCCGTTCCCCCAGAAAATCATGTAACCCCCGGGCGAGAAATAACGACAGGTCACTCAATAATACAAATCCCACCCCCTCCCTTTATACTCTGTTGAGGACGACTGGTCCCCCTCCGTTCCCCCAGAAAATCATGTAACCCCCGGGCGAGAAATAACGACAGGTCACCCAATAATACAAATCCCACCCCCCCCCCTCCTTTATACTCTGTTGAGGACGACTGGTCCCCCTCCGTTCCCACTGAAAATCATGTAACCCCCGGGCGAGAAATAACGACAGGTCACTCAATAATACAAATCCCACCCCCCCCCCCTTTATACTCTGTTGAGGACGACTGGTCCCCCCTGACAATCATGTCAACTCCCCCTTTAGGCGATGTATAATGACTGGTCTCCCAACACCTACAACGTAAAGGAACAAGACAGTACGAACCACAAAAAAAATTCTCCTGCCCACATTCAGCAATAATATAGGTTAAGCGGTGAGCATAAAAGATTACAGCGGAACTTGCAGTTATTTTTGTGGACACTTGACCTTTTGACGTAAAACAGCTAGTCACAATATATTTAATACTACTGTAGTAAACAACACGCCAACATGCCAATACCTTGATGAGAATTTTGTTCTTGAAGAAATCTGGAGATGGAAAAGTATCAAACTCCGTAGCTACAGGAATTTTGTACAGGGAATCTGTTTATCAAGTTAGTCAAGGAACTAACCAGCTCTTCACCTTTTTTGAACTATCAAATCAATGTAATGTCTAGCTATGTCTTAAAGCAACGCAGCGAGTCTATCTGAGATTCCATGTTGACGTGCGTCTATTTGGTAATACAACACAAATGACGTCAAAATGCGGTAGGAACAAAAAAGTGGCACGCGAAGGGCAGCCAAGTGTGTCACAGATGTTGTTATCGCATTTTGGCTTCTCCTATGGTCCATTAATAAACAGACCCACGCGTGGCAATATGGAATCTATCTTTTTTTATAGGATCAGAAAACCAAAATGTTGTTAATGGTGACGCTATTCATGCGTCTGTCCTCCGATAGATCATAATTAAGAACCAGTCAAAACGTGTGTAGGATGTAGCTTACCAATTAAATTACGATATACGGTTATTTCTTGGTTCATTCGCCCGTTCCGGAGTTCATGCAATCACGCGAATTCGCAAGCTGGTTTCTTCCCTCAGAATTTCTATTCACTGTTTTTTTTTTACACACTCAGCAAGGAATGAAACTCTAATGAAAATGAAACTGTTATCATAAAAACTTGAACAAATTAAAAGATACAGTCGACCGTCCAATAACGGTCACCACTCTACAATGGCCACATCTCCACAGCGGCCACTTTTTCGGTCCCAGTGGGCTGTCTACACATTACACCCCTACCTCCCCACAACGGGCACCTCTCCAAAACGGCCACTTTCTTCTGTCATTAAGGTGACCGTTGTGAAGAAGTTCAACCGTACCTTCAAACCATCCTTCCACTACGCTAGTAGTTTTCTTTTGATATGCTTTCGATCTTCAGTTTTCTCAGTCATTCGTTCGTAATTCTTTCCTTCATTTCCCTGTTCGTTTTTTTCCTGTAAATTTTTTCTCTTTTATGCATCCAATAACGTCCAGATTTACAACGTAAGTTTCTCGTTTGAGATATAATCTCGTTTTAGCACATGCCGCTTCAAATTCTAGTAATATTTCTATGACGACTCATACAAAGGATACCACCAAGTATTTCTTCGAGTATTTGAGCCATTTTCTTTTGATTTGAAAGATTGCAATGGTTTTCCAAAGAGAGAATAACTGGATACCTGTAAAAAGGAGAAAGAAAGAATGACTGTTAAATTACTCCTAACTGGTCAAGGCAATTTATAATAGTAATTGAGCCGAGTGCAATTCGGTCTGAAATCATACGCGTGATTTCCAAATAAAACGAGCGCGCAGCATGAGTTTGATTTGAAATCACAACTGTGGTTTCGGACCAAAATTGCACGACTCGAAGTTCAATCACCACTTTATCATATCTGTTTTGAAATCGCAAAATTCAGTGGCTTGTTGTGTTTAGATAATGCTGTCTCATTGGCTGGGAAATAGATACAATTTCTAGCATAAAATGGTGCGATTCGTGAATAAATCGCACCGATGAGACCCAATCAGATTGCAAGGATGTAATAGAGCCAGAATATGAACTGAGTGGCTCATTTGGCGGGTGCTCATCCCGGTTTCTGTACCATGAAGCAACGAGGGGTATTATTACCCCTCCCTGAGTAGGAGGATAGTCCATTGCAAGTTCATCACCTCCCCTCCCACCTCTTTGGCATTTCCTCATGTCTCTATGACAGTTTGTAGGGACAGACACGGTCAAAGTGAAGTGTTTTTCCAAGGAACACAACAAAGAATCACAAATATTTGTTTAACCCTGTAATTCCTAAGAGTTACTGGCATCTAATTTCTCCTTACAGTATCACCCTTAAATCAAATGTTAAGGTCATGAGAATATAGAAGATGATCACTACTTTAACATAATGAGCTCCTGATTGTCACACCAATTCTCCTCATCACTACCATGGGAAATGTAATAGAATAGTGTGGAAAATATAAATACTTATATAGACTGCTGCATTATATCACTGTTCCCCTCCCCAGAGAAAACCTTACTTGTTTCCAAAAAGAAAAAAAAACTACTTACTCTGAAACCTCGAACGCATATCTATTAACAGCCTCGATCACATCTTTGAAGAGAATCTTGGAGGTGAGCGTGTGACCATGGTAAACAATCGGCTCTCCGTTCTCGCCATCCCAACAATCCAACTCCACGCAACGACAACCTTTCTTCAGAGCGTTGATATACGCATCCACGCTAGACGGACCACGGAGCTGATCTTGTAGAAGATAAGTGTTGTGGGACGAGGCAATATAGTAGTGGGTCAGCGGGTGCGTCATGTCTTGGTAAATTTCGTCATGGGCGGGGTCGAAGATGTCCCCCTCAGGAGATTTGAGGTACTTTGTCAACCCTGGTAGATTGCGCCCGAAAATTTGTTCAATCAGTAAAACCGGGAAAGAAACGTTTGTCGTACCTTTCTTAGATTGCGAGCGCGCACTCATTATTAGCGATGTAGGACGCGTTTCTCTGCCCAAGGGATGATTTGGCACGAGGCGAGGAGACGTATGCCCGGGGGTCTGGCACTAATAGCTAGACCCCTTGAAAAATACTTCTCGCGGGCTCGTGTTGCTCGAAGCCATATTTTTTTCCTGCGGACGAAGATTCTCTCGTACCAAAGAACTAATAACGAGAGCCTACTCATAGGCCACATCTTTCTCGATGTCATAACCGAGCTAAAAAAATCAGACTCTCTTGTTCTATTTCCGCGCATAACGATTTCGACAATGTTGATCCTAGCATTATGCTGGACGGGTGTCAGGTACGAAGCTTGGCCTGGATTGCCATAGAGTGTCTGTGGTTCGATTCCACGTGGAAACTCAGAGTATTTTCTTCGTCTCGCGCTCGCGATAAGACGAATAACATCTCTCTCTAGCGCGAGCTGAGTTATTGAAATTTCCGTTTAATTATTAGAACAACTTCAGAGTAAATACTGACCGTCAATTCCTAATTCATGTCTCTCCTTCCCCGTCTCTGTTGGTTCATGAGTCAAAATCATCTCCAAGCAGTATTCTCTGCTGACGTTAGGCATCTGAAAAAAAGAAGTTGAAATACCTTTATCGGTTCAAACTGATGCTGATTGACTTTTATCTGCAATCGGATTCGCTGACTGACTGACTGACTGACCAACAGATTGACTTACTTGGACTTAGTCACTGACAATTGACAGACTCGGCTAAGTCAATGACAATTTTGACTGAATGATTGACTTGAAGCCGATTAACTACTTGAATATCTTGTTGACTGACACCTGTTTAACGGATGGACTAACTTATTGGCTGACTGATCAACGTAAGACTCACTGACCAAATGATTGACTGACTGAGTAATTGATTGACTGAGGGACTGACTGACTGACTGACTAGCTGGCTGACAGACTGAGTGACTGACGGACTGACCAGCTAACGGACTGACGGACGGACGGACAGACTGACTGACTGACGGACTAACGAACAGACGTACTGACTGACGGACTGACGGACTAACGAACAGACGTACTGACTGACGGACTAACGAACAGACGTACTGACTGACGGACTGACGGACTAACGAACAGACGTACTGACTGACGGACTAACGAACAGACGTACTGACTGACGGACTAACAAACAGACGTATTGACTGACGGACTGACGAACAGACGTACTGACTGACGGACTGACGGACTAACGAACAGTCGTACTGACTGACGGACTGACGGACTAACAAACAGACGTATTGACTGACGGACTAACGAACAGACGTACTGACTGACGGACTAACGAACAGACGTACTGACTGACGGACTAACGAACAGACGTACTGACTGACGGACTAACAAACAGATATATTGACTGACGGACTGACGAACAGACGTACTGACTGACGGACTGACGAACAGACGTACTGACTGACGGACTGACGGACAGACGTACTGACTGACGGACTAACGAACAGACGTACTGACTGACAGACTAACGAAAAGACGTACTGACAGACGGACTGACGGACTAACGAACAGACGTACTGACAGACGGACTAACGAACAGACGTACTGACTGACGGACTAACGAACAGACGTACTGACAGACGGACTGACGGACTAACGAACAGACGTACTGACTGACGGTCGGACTGACTGATGGAGTGACTGACTAATGGTTGATGGACGGATGGACGGACTGACGGACAGAAGAACTGACGGACAGAAGAACTGATGGACTGACGAACAGACGTACTGACTGACGGACTAACGAACAGACGTACTGACTGACGGTCGGACTGACTGATGGAGTGATTCACTAATGGTTGATCGACGGATGGACGGACTGACGGACTGACGACCAGACGGACTGACTAATTGACTATCGCCACACTGGCTTTAAGAGAGTAACAGCGGAAAACCAACACCAAAACATACTGATTACCTTATCGACATAGGGTTCAATTTATAACAAGTAATCAAAACTTACCCCCTGTACAGTTGTAACAAAATTATGAAAATCATCTTCACTCATGTGTGCTCCATTGGATGAATACTCCTTCATAAGATTAACAATTTCATTTCTTGTAGATATTGACTTGAAGAAAGTGGCAAACTCGTCTTTATCAAGCGCTGCGTCGCCATCTGTGTTCAGTTCCTAAGCAAATAGATAGACCAAAAAGTGGAGAGTTACCAAAGAAATTGTTTTGCTTCGTCTACGGGCAAGGAAAACACCTGTGAATTGAGCTCTGAGAATTTGATCTGGAAATCGAGCACTGAATATCTCCCAGTTTGATTTATAACATAACCAAAGTAAAGCGCGCGCTCTGATTGGTCAATTCAGCTTCTCCCATTTACCCATGGGTGTACGCTGCTGACGTGAGCAAATGCAAAGACTATTTTTCCGCGCGCGCTTGTTTTTTCTGGTCGCGTAAGATTTGTTAAATAAAAGGGAACTCTTTAGCTACAATGTATCAATGTTATGTTATAAAACAAATGGTAAACACCACAGCGTACACTATTGAGTTATGGATGCACTTGGGAGGTTTGCTAAGCACTCAAGAGGCTAGAGTCGCTCTCGGCTATCGCCTCGAGCGACTCTTACGCTTCTTTCGTACTTAGCAACCTCCCGCGTGCATCCATAACTCAATAGTGTACGCTGTGGTGTTTACCATTTGTTAAATAGTGCACGCTGTGGTGTTTACCATTTGTTAAATTTAAAAAACAAGTCGACAGTGGTTCAGAGTGGTCTGTACCCCTATCGCCAACGATATTCACCATCACAGTGGTCAAAATGTTGTACGCAATACTGAGAACTACACATTTTGAAAAAGACTTACCTTAAATTTCTTTTTCACTTGACTTGGACTCATGCTGACGTTCAAAGCTTCGACAAGTCTCTGGACTTCTTTCAAACCTAAAGAGCCATCTTTGTTCTTGTCGAATTTCTCAAAGGCTTCCACGAGCCATGTGAAGTTTTGTTAAAGAAATTTTTTTTCTATTTTGTTCCTTCTAAGACTATCAAACCGGATAATGGCACAAAATAATTAATTCTGCGTATGTCAATCTAGAATGTGTCCTACACGCTTTTCATTTGAGTGTCGATAATGACGACAGCCGATCAGAAAACGCATAAATACGTATTCCAAAGACTGAGCCAATAAGAATTCAAAGGAATTACTTGTACACGTGATCAAGCGCGGAAAAATTCAGGTGACAAAGTAAGCACGACAGCCAATCAGACCATGCGTAAGTTCGTACTCCAATAAGCTAATAAGAATTCAAAGTAACTACATGTAGACGAGACAGCAAATAAGAATATGCGCAAGTTCGTACTCCAAAGAGCCAATGAGAATTCAAAGTAACTACATGTAAATGAGCACCCAATCAGAACGCGCTTAAAGTTCGTATTCCAAAAAGCCAATAAGAATTCAAAGTGTCTACATGCAAACGAGACAAAGCATGGGAAAATACGCTAGACTAAGTCACGATTGAGTATTGTATCATTAGGACCAAAGTAATCGCAACGACAAATCAGATGAAAGGAAAATATTTAATAAAAGCGTGAAAGGATATTGATCACGATTTTCCTTATCCTCTTTCTCGAGATTACCTGAGGCAAGAAAACAAACAAAAAAAAAAAGATCAATGAACAATCCAGTTCACAAAACACGATTGTTTTCAGCGAAAGTCCAAATCTTAAAGGAGAGTCATTGATTTCTCTGTCATAACGGTGGAGCCAAGTTCAAATCCTCCCTGTAACGCAGTAGACATTTGAATCTAATTTTTGACTTTAAAATTTCAACCAGCCCTTTACACCCGAACATCAGCAATTATATTCTCCATACCGTTCTCTATACATTTCCTATGGTACTAGCAAGGAGAATTTTTTTAACAGTAGCCTGCTTTCAGGCGGTAGTTTGTGTTTCCAAGCGTGACACTCAGCGGGGATATTCGGTCGCCATATTGGACGGTTGGAAGATCTGGGATGAGTGACAGACCACTCGTTTACCACTAGCCACTCGTTTACTTGTAGCCGCTCGTCCCCAATCTTTCACCCGTCCAGTATGGCGACCGAAAATTTGCCGCGCTGAATCCCGCGCCTGAAAACACCAACAACCGCCTGCAAGCAGGCTAGTTCAACACTCAAGAATATGAACTGGGCATGGTGAACAGCGCGAGAGTAACGGCGGAGAGAAAACAAGGGAGGACTGGGTTGAGTCGCGTGAAGAAGATTATGCAACCCGACCCAAACCTCGCGCATTGTTTAATAACTGAACGCCTAGGCAAGCTATTAAAAATTGTTCTGAGGCAGAAGGTTACCTTTATTGTCAATGAGCCTCTGAAGTCCTCTTATCCAAAAGTCTGCCACTTCCCGTGATTCAGCCACCACATTAAGGGCTGCACTGCCCCCATTGTTACCAAACTTAATGGAAATACATTTGTCGAGGGAGTGCTTTTTCAAAAATCCTTGGAAAAGGTCCTTAACGCTGTCTCCAAATTGTATTTCTGTCATTTTGTCAATCTTAACTAACATATAACAAAAAACCAAATATGAATGTAAGAAATTTATTAAGTACTCTGAGTTATATTCAGCCATAGCCCTCAAAATATCACACCCATAAAAGGTATTGGAAGGTCTTTCAAAACTGCAAGTACTTATACTACATCAAAAGAATAGCAAAAGGAAGGGGGATCAATGGTGCCTGTGGAAACTGCCCCCCCCCCACATCACCATCCACTCCTCATCAAGAAAAAATGATAAAAAAAAAAAACACCTGACAAGTCCCTAAACCCAACTCAGACACTAAATTTAGGAGGCCCCCCCCCCTTAACTCTGTCAAATAATAGTGATGATTTATAAGATTGCAACAATCTGCCATGTGCTAATGAGATGTTATGGTAAGACTTCCTCCACCCCTTAGTAACGTTACATAACCCCATATGCCTACCAGATTCTATTGAAGGACCCTAACATTCAAAAAAGACATAGGGCATAAGTAATAAAATTGCAGAACCAAATCATGTTCTGATTTCTGATTCCAGATAATTCTGATAATTCTTCAGGCCCATAAAATTGAAGGCACTGCGATTAATTCCATTGCGTGAATTTCTGTCACGGCTATGACTGGAGTGATTTTTTACACAGATTGCAGCTAGAGTTGAGTAAAATTTGAGCCAAGGAAAAAGAAAAAGTGGGTTTGCAATGCATGGAAAAGAGACTGTTTGAATGTTACAAAAATGAATGTTGCAAACTATGTAAATTCAATCAAACATAGTAATTGTACTAAACATTTTTTGTTTTAAGTGTATAACTTTCAAAACAAAATATCTTTACAAAGAGGTTAATACAGCTACATGCAGTTATTTTAAATCAGAAATCACCCCCCTCCCCAAGTAACAGACTATAACCATAATGAATATGAGAAAATTTAACTTACACCGTGAGTTCTTCTTCGATGGCTCATATCTAATTTCTTTCATCTCTTTATCAAGAACAAATGTTTTCTTCTGATGGCCTTTCCTGCTGACATCCAGTTTGATCATCTTTGATCCATGCTGCATTGCCTTCCAGCAATCTTGAACTAATTATAAGCAAAAAAATTTTTATCATTAATTAGAGTCATTGTACCTAAAATATTTTCTTCCTTTAACCCTTTAATTTCCGGGATCTACTTGTTAATTCTCCCCTCTAGCTGCTATATGTTTCTTTGTATATTGGTTACAAGAATTTGGGGTTAGATCAAAAGGTAACTGTATTTCAACTTTGGTTGTTGAGGCTAATTAGGCCCCTACCAATACATGCTAATATGCTGAGCAAAGTATAACTTACTAAGTGCTTAAAAATCCCCACTGGCAGGAGGCAAACCAGTGGGCTATTAACAGAGCACAGCCGAGGAGTTGAACTATGGGCAACCGAGAACAAATCCAGTGAGTGGCAGGGTGGGGGACTTGAACCCGGGACACCGGATTACAAGTCTAGCACCCTAACCACTCGGCCACGCCACCCCCTCCTAACAATTTCATCCACCTGATAAGTTTGAGTATTCTCATTACCTGTTTACTGGATAATGTATGGATATTATAGGGAGAAACAACCTTGTTAATCACTTCCAAAAGTTAAAGGGTAAAACATGATACATTTAATCCACATCAGAAACAAAGTGAACACCTTACATGATAATTTTGATAAAGTGAATGTTTCTCACAACCTATCTCCTTATCTCTCTTTTACATTAACACAGGCTGTGTTACCTTAAAACCGAATTTGGAGTATAAAGTTAGAACATTTAGTAAGTTACAGCTAGTACAACGGATGAAATGGAAACTATTTAATGACTTGTGCAAAGTCAATTTTCACTGTTTGCATATGTCATAATTTCCCAATTTTTGGCAGTGTTTTAAAACAATGTTTGCTTACAATACCCGTTTCTTACTAAACATCACTGCTACATTTCATTAAACCTGTGTTAGTTCCAATAGTCCAATATTTGCTCAATTTGTCAAAATTTGGCATACCAGAATCTAATTAATACTCGTATGACACAACCGTTTGGATTTCACATATTCTTTCAAGAATATCTTATATCTCAAAACCTGCCTTACCAATTGGATATGATCACATTGGTACGTGCAATAATGTTAAGAGTGTAAAAAAACTTAAATTGCATAAATAATGGGAAAACATTAAATGACTTGTCAAGACCTCACCAGATGTATGCACTTTTAAATCATAAAAGTTTGTGAAGCAAATAATTTTGCTTTAAAATATGAAAGCAACGGGGTTTGGGCGCCTCGTTGTCACATAATAGGAGACTACTAGCAGCAGGGAATTTCCGAGTGTTTTAGAACCCCTTCAACGCTCCAAATTGCGTGATACAATTGCGTGACAAATGTCAAGACCTTTCGAAAAGCACGAAAACTTCTTAAGAAAATATGTTGATTATTTTCTCATGGGACCCCAACGTTTAACAGAGAAACGAGTCAAATCCATGACAAAATCGTTAGCCACAAGATATATTAAAGAATCAATCAACCAATAAAATTTTGATACAAGTTTCGATGCGCGCAAGTTCCTATGTTAGGATTTAACTTGTAATTTTTTTCCAAACAATAAAAACTTCGTTCCTTTATATTTTGCCGTTAGTTTAAGTCGGTTCACAAGAAAGACCAAAATAAAGTTATCAACAAAATGAGTTAAAATCTCAGGTGACTAAACTAATATCTTTGAAGCAAAACAATAAATTTTAACAAGGGTCAATTTCACGATGTTCAAATGACTTTTTCTCAGCGACTTTGCCAAGAGAAAAACTTTGTCTTAAATGTCCATGAAGAACGATTGAGGTAAAATTAAATTCGGTAAAAACTCTATTCAAATTTTAGAAACTTTGTCGTTAAAAGTTACGTACATTTAAAAGAATTTAAAATATGGTAGCTCTTGAAGGCGAATATTTGTTTCCTCATGAAATGTCACACTCTGTTTAACTAAATTATCACAGTTATCCGAAATCGTATTTAGTAACCCAAAAACAAAAATGAAGAAGTTAAAAAATCACCTTAAAGGCGATTGTCCAACCGCAAACTTAACTTCTTGTTTAATTCCACGGAAGTTTGTTATCTTAAAGTTCGCAAACTTGAACTGGGCGAAAGTTGAAGCAAAACATCTGTCAGAGCAAGTTCAATATGTTTACGACAAGCTTGGCGAGTTTTAACACCTCTAAGCCTGATATACTATGCTTATAGGCTAAAAGTTTTGAAAAATCTCACCTGATGGAGCAGAATTCTCATTTTCATCGGCCATTCTTCCGAAAGAGCGGGCGACGGTACGACCTTCATACAAGAAACAACAATTCAGAATTAATGATCATGACAAAACATGCAATGTTATCTACGCTCGCCCGATTTAGAAAACCTCCCTTACGCGTCGGGTAGTCTATTAGTTCTACCTTCTGGTTTTCTTATTAATATTCAAAACAAGTTCATTGAATATTAATAAGATTTAGGACAATATTTGCCAATAGATTCAAGACAACCGCGGTAGAGTTTTGGCAAAATGAGGAACAATAATGTTTTAGCAAGGAAAAATGATGTTTACGAACTTCCGATGTACACCGCTCTTGGCATCACTACGTGACTGGAAAAACTTAACGTACAGCCTGCATGAAAACATTGAACTAACTTCCCTGTGAAAAAAAGGGTGTTTCAAGAAACAAAACAAAAAAACCAAAGCCGTGAAAAGGCAAACACACTTTTTTTAAGGCGGCATAATTTATTAAAAACACTGCGAGGGGAATTTTTAAGGAAAGCTGGAAAAATATCTTGAAAGCTCTCCTTCAGGGTAACGGTGTAATTTCATGTGTAAAAGTAAACAGCTTATCCATTGTTTTCCATAACAAAACGAGAAAGAAAGCTATAACTACAGTTGTGTTTTCAGGATTGCTTGTAGGAAAGATAAAAAGCATGAACTTGCAGTCTCCGCCCGTGTTTTGACTTCGAAAGAGAACAAAAGATATGCAATTAAGACCACCTCCTAGAGCATTGCACGAAAGAAAACGATGACTTTGTGATTTTACTTATTCATCATTCGAAATATTCAGAAAACAGAAGGCAAAAGTGTGTCAAAAATAAACTTAAATGCAATCAAACAACACACAAATATACTCACTCACCAAAGTATCGTGATCTCACGAATTGATAGAATACTGGCGAAAAAAATAAAGCCAAAATAAATATTGCCGCGCTTGTATTGAAATGGCTAAAATGTTACAAGAAAATTCTGATTGCATGACACAAGCCCATTTTCAAAAGTATACCAAATGCAGGAAAAATGCGGAAAATGGAAAGATTTGTGAAATATCTTTAATGAAAACCCTTAGTGAGTTAACTTAAGGGCTTCTATCTACCGCCAAAATGCCATTTTACGTAACATTTAGCCTAAAAATAACATCACATTTCCCGAGTGCAGTTTTCGAAATTGCGCATTTAGCGTTCATTAAATTAGACTTTACTCAGATACCGAAATTTTTGACAGAAAAATCGCACCAAAATGTAAAGTTTTATGTTTAAGAAGGTCGTTTAGCTTACCTAATGTCCAACTTTGACTTGTTAGTCCTCACTAATTGCTTCTTTTTGCTCACGGACGAACCGATGACAGTTGCAGGTACTAAAGCGGGTAGTTGTTTGTCTTGAGATCAAATTTGGGAATTTTCCAAGTAACATCATATGCTAAGAAAAAAAAATTCAATTCTAAACTAGGATAAGCTACCCACAAGATTACCCATCAGCCGCGTTGTTCACCTTTAGCGAGCAGCGGACGAAGCGCCAGATTGTGGCCTCTGGGCGTCCTTCAAATCTGAAATAGCGAACGGAAGTGAAATAATCTTAAACATTTTCTGTGGTAAAGGATTATATGTGACGAGTATGGTTTCTTCAGCTCACGAGGACATACCCTATGGCATAATTAACAAAGATTTGACCAAGAATTCTCTAATTTCACACCGTGGTCAAACGAAACTTAAACGAACAATACCTCAGTATCGAAATGACAAATCCTAGATAAAATATTAAATGAAAGTTTTATGTGTTGAGATTAAAATCACTAAATAGCAACAGCTCTCAGGCGCGGTCGAAAGAAGTTTACAGCGACGTTATATATTTACGTAGGTTAACAAGCGTTTCAGAGATGGTCACACGTGCGCGTATGTAAAAGTTAAAGACGATTGCAACTTAGAAATAATGGCAATGATGCATTTAAATAACCCATTTTCCACATGAATATGCTCTACAACACTTTACGTCAGACAGCATTGAGCAGTTTACGATTCAATTTTCTTGTAAGGGAATTTTGCAGGTAGCCCCAATTTAGGAATTTTTGGAAACAAGAACAAAAACCACCAGCAGAAGCTATGTTCTCCACTCTGTGCGAAAGATGAAAGCTAGAATGTCTGACCGTGTCACAGAAAAGGCAGCACATTCTCCTCAGTTATTAAAATCATGATTGTTGGTTCGGTCTGGTGCTGGAACTTTCGACCTCCCGCACGGCAGTCTGGCATAACTTCCACCTTTTGCTACGTGACGGAAAATAATAATATTCTGACATCCCGGTAAGCAGGAAAAGGAGGACCCAGCAAAGACTTAGAGATTCGATATGGATCAATGTTCCAGATGGGTGCCAACGTAACCTGTTAAAAGCCGCAGAACATTGCTGTATCTATTTATCTATATTAGGGAGTTAGATGACGTCGCCATAAAACAACATTTTGCTTTTTTGTTTTTGTATAAGACGAATACAATCCATATTGCGTGGTCTGCACTACTAAAGATCACAGAAGACGTCACAAAGTGGTAAGAACATCAATTGGCACACTCGGCTACGCTTCGTGATCTTTACAGAACTGCTGAGGCACAGTAGCACGGAACCTATTTGTTGATCAAAGAGCGATGCAAACAGCGGAAATAAATGCCGCGTTTATTTAAACCGGAAATCATACATGGACAAAATGAAAACGTGTCCTAAAGCGGAAGTGACATTGTGTAAAGGAACGAAGTGCAAATATGATGCGTATCCGGTCTTGCACGTGCCTGACCTATGCACGTCAAAATATTAAAATTCGAGGCACATGACAGGCATAGAACCTTTGAAACTTTCTACTGCAACAAGTGATTAACATGTAGTTTCTCCCTAACATATCCATACACTATCCAATAAACAAGTTATGAGAATACTCATGACTTATCAGAGGCTGTTGTCTTGATCTAACACCAAATTCTCGTTATTTTTGTTGTAAGAGCTGGACTTCTAAGGCGCTCTTCAGAATGATTATAAGCCAACCTTGTCTACTTTTAGAAAGCTGGTATTTATCAGTGTCAACCTTTTGAAATCCTAGAAGGAACTAGCATCTAATTTCTCGATTCCAACAGTATCATCCCTGGATCAAACATTAGTAAAGGTCACGAGAGTAATGGAAATGTCAGCACCTATTTAGGATATGCATAGAGAACGTTATGAAGAATATGCATACTGATCTTTGGGTGCAAAGGTTGAAAGGCTATGCCTAGAAACACCTCATGGAGACTTATGCAAACTCAGCTTGATGCGCCATCCTATGACTAGAAACTAGTAAATAACGGTTTTTTTGTTAGTTGTTTTTTCTCCCGTTCGTTTGTTTGTTTCAGAAGGTTTTCGCAGGTTAAAATGAACAGGTTTAAAAGCTTCGAAACCAGGTTTGAAAAGGCATAATCCAAAATCGACTGTGAACTTTTTTTCGCCTCTCAATATCATACGAAATATAAATATTATCACCGCTTTTGAACAGAATGATCATCAGTGATCATCGATTTTACGACATACCTTATGCTTGAAGAAAAATGCTGCATGAATGATTTAAGAGAAAGGTGTTTGAATTTAGCCAAAAGTCCCGTACTAGCATAGTTTCTTTAATACTATAGACTAGCGACTAAATACAGGAATGGCTCCGACCTGTAATTGGATGATAAAAATAGTAAAAGTTTGTAAAAGTTAATAAGTTACATCTTAACTCCTTGCACGTGAGTATTGTTTAACCGTGTGTCTCCAAGCGGAACAGGGAACTATCAAATGCGACTGAAAACTCCGATGTGTCAAACAAGAGAAGGTTACTTACATAACGAAGGGGAGACCTTTCTCGTTCAGCGATATTCCGGAGAAGACTAAGTCATCTGCTGACTCGTTCCGTTGACTAAACTCATTTAGTCAGTACAGACTCAGTTCAGGTGGACGACTGGAGACTGGAGCCATTCCTGTATTTCACCGCTGGCAGGAATGGCTCCGACTCATGCGTTTATTAATTTTCTTTTTTTTTTCTTTTTGGCGAAATAAATTTTAAACTGAAATAAAATCGAAAAAGCTTTTTAATTAAGTTCTTCTTAAGTTGAACATTACAATGCTTGTGAATGGAGCCCTCATAAATTAATACAAGGCCATGTGATGTCTAAAGTTTAATGCAACAACTGCATGTCACGTTTCGAAAATCACGCAATGTTACGTGACGCTCCGACCGATATTTTTAATTTACAGTATGCTCTGCGGGAGAAATGTGGCTTGGCCGCAATCGAGGGAGTTTTCTTCGTGGAATATTGACTGGCAAGAATACCATATCACCCCATACATTAATTATGCATTCAGACTAGTAGACTTTGTTTTTAAAGTTTTGTTGTGAAAGACAAAGAAGTGGAATGCATAATTAATGTCTGGGGTTATATGGTACTCTTTCCACATTGACTTTCTGGGAAAATTGTTCACATGAAAGACAAATCCATTCATCGGGCTCCTCGTCTATTTTTGCACAACACCGAAATGAAGAAAGTCGCGGATTACTTTAATTTTGCTTGGCAATTTTTAACAACTCTACTATACCTGAAAAAAGGAAATACTCACGTGCAAGGAGTTAAGATATAACTTATTAACTTTTACTATTTTTATCATCCAATTACAGGTTGGAGCCTTTCCTGTATTTAGTCGCTCCAATTGGAGCGACTAAATACATGAATGGCTCCAGTCTCTGATCGTTCGCCTAAACTGAGCCCAGAATGACCAATGGAGTTTAGTCAGAGGAATTTGTCAGCGGATAACTTATTCATCGCCGGATCAACGCTGAACGACCGCGCAGAACAAGAAAGGCCCTCCCTCGTTATGTAAGTAACCATTTCTTGTTTGACACATCGGTGTTTTCGCTCGCAATGCTATTTCACTGTTCCGCTTGGAGACACACGGTTAAACAATACTCACGACTGCAAGGAGTTAAGATGTAACTTATTAACTTTTACTATTTTTATCATCCAATTACAGGTCGGAGCCATTCCTGTATTTAGTCGCTAGTAGAGCTACACCGCCATTTTGTATCTCGCGTGCAGATTGTATGCGCGGCAGGAGACTAAACCCGAAAGAAAGCGAAACTTGGGTATAGGCTAAATTTGGAAAACTTTCTAACAAAAATAGTCACTTTATTCTTTTTCATTTCATAGCATTATTGCCTCTAGAAATCTATTGACTTACTTTTACACACAATTGGAAACTTGAAATTGAATAACTCAACAAAACTGGAACTGAAATGTCGATGATTTGTTGTATTTTGCTTTTCTTCAAGGGCGTATGTCCGGGGTCGTAGGTGCCCGTGATTCCCCTTTGTGAAATGAGGGACTAGTCTTTACTTCTCGCCTCGGGGGAATCGCAGGATTTCTGGGGGGGGATCACATAGTTTTTTTAGAGGGAACGGAGGGGAGTATCAGTCATCGTCGCTATGCCAATTAACTGCCAATGAGCCGCGGAGCCGAAAAATCTCCAGGGCATAAATCTTTTCCAGAGTTAGATGTACCATTTGCCGTTCCTTGTCTTTTCTTGAACACGAGCACCCTGAAGGACGGTAGAGTAGCGGTAAAGGCCACTTCACGTAAGGCCGTGGACATTACAATCAGACCCTCCCCTCCCCCCCTCCCCCCTCCCCCCTCTCCCAAGCTAAGCCCTTGATACAATTTTTTTTTCTGTGATGTCATTATCCTAGATTGCAAAAGTATTTAATTTTTGGTTACCATGGTAACCTTAATCAAAGAATTAAGTATAGATATGGAAGTGCAACACTTGCAACAGTTCCTGCTGCAATGCTACCAGTAGATTTTTCTGTGGAGAAAGGAGAGAGAAAGTAACTGACTTCATACGGGAAACCAACTCTGCAACCTACATAACAAACCAGATGCCTATCTCATCCCTATATTTCTTTTACATATTCCATCGTTCTAGTTCCCTCAATTCACCGTGTTCCCTAATAGTTGATGCCAAATTTTACAATATGATCAAACGCTGGAAAAGACTGAGCTTTCTCCCAGTCCTCCGCAGCTCGTCTATATTTGCAGAAGCGACCATCGGCTTGGAAGTAACGATGTAATAGCGAGGCTAGGGGCAGTTGGGGAAAAGCCTATCATTCACGGTCTTTACCTGTCAATTGATAAATGATGTAACCCGCCACAAATCCACGTGACACAAACGAGTCGTTGTTTGATGTAAACTTTATGGAAATTCGCAAGCGATCTCCACTCCAGGTGAGGTAAAATGGTTCCCGTTGGCCGCACAATTTAATCACGACATCCTTTCCATTAGATTTACGGACTGTCAGTGGGAAAGAAAAATTAGTCAAAACATACACAACTGGCATCAAAGGGTTCAGTCTTAGCGTTCTCTTTCTCAGAGTCCTCTTTTTCTGGTCACGTGGAATGTAAGTACTAAAGATTAAGGAGAGGCTCTGGGTACGAGAATGAATTCTACAAGGCCATTAAAAATTTAAAAGGTGGCTCAGAACTACCTGTGCTCATATTCTCTTCTTAGAGCATGAAACAACTAAGAGTATCGTATTTATTCTAGTAAACGGCGCCCTCGAATAAACGTCGCTCTCGAAAAAACGCCGCCCTTGTATAAACGCCGCTCTCGAATAAACGCCGCTTTTTAGAACAGAAACATTGATAAACGCCTCCCTGATGTGGCGTTTATTCGTATGATAGACTCAAAAAGCAAATGTAGTAATAATCTAGTTTCAGCAAGCTCAAAAAATGTATTTTCCTTAATTGAAACAATGTTTTACTAAGATCAGTTCCTTTGAAGATCAAAGGAACATAATCGAAACACGAGAACAATGGACGGTAGATCAGCTTACTCAAGCTTTGGAAATTTGCTTCCATTGATAACAGTGTTTTTCAGTTCGAAGTGAGCACACTTCAATGCTCTTACACTACGCTCCCTCTCTATAATTCTCGCAGTGCAGAGTTTCGTTGACAAAGCGCAGTACTTTACCGGCACTGATGTGGCGTTTATTCGTATAATAGACGAATCGTTCCCGCCCCCATCATCTTCATCTTCCTCACTCGCTCCAGGAGGCGGGAAGATGAGAGACCCCGGGAACGAGTTTGGGGGAAGAGGAGGGGTTTCGTTGTCAAAGCGCAGTACTTTACTGGCACTCCAAGCCCAACTTCTCTCTTCCTCTTTACAATAACTTTTCAAAGAGTTTATTTTCGAAGTTTGCGTCCAGAAGGTGTTTAAACAAGCATTAGAGTTCAATCGGCCCATGTCCCACAGGCGTTTTCTTGTCTTCCAATAGCTTTTATAGCATAGCCAAAGCAAAGCGCGCGCTCTGATTGATCAATTCAGCGTACACCATTTGCCCATGGGTGGACGCTGCTGACGAGAGCAAATGCAAAGAATAGTTTTCCGCGCGCGCTTTTTTTTTTCTGGTCACGTAAGATTTGTTAAATAAAAGAGAACTCTTTTGCTGAAGTGTGTCAATGTTATGTTATAAAACAAATGGTAAACGCCACAGTGTACACTATTGAGTTATGGATGCACTTGGGAGGTTTGCTGAGCACTCAGGAAGCTAGAGTCGCTCTCGGCTATCGCTTCGCGCGACTCTTACGCTTCTTTCGTGCTAAGCAACCTCCCGCGTGCAACTATAACTCAGTAGTGTACGCTGTGGTGTTTACCATTTGTTAATTTTCTACCAGATATACTTTGATTGCGTGAACATCATGTGCCCTTGTTTTATCGCGCTTGTCATGCGTACGCGCTAGTTCTTGATGCTAAGCATGTCCCCATCCCCCTGCCTTATTGGCTAAAGCTTATGCGTTCGTCTCTATCTACCCCCCTTCCCCCAACCACGTTCCCAGGATTTCTCATCTTCCCGCCCCCTGGGGCGAGTGAGGAAGAAGAAGATGATGGAGGCGGGAAGATGAGAGACCCTGGGAACGAGGTTGCCCTTCCCCCTTATTGAGACTTCCCATCATGGCAGATTTTCGAAAACGATCAGATTACCTTTAATTGTTAGAATGTCGTCCTTATGAATCTTACATATTCCAGATCCTTGGGTGTCAAAATCCATAAAGTAGAGACGAACTGCTGTCCTCTGAAATGGAAAATTAAATTTGGAAACTTAAGATGAGGAAAACAACATTCCAGCGTTAATCCTTTGATTAGCATTTAACTCTGCTCACAAAATCACCCCTGAATCACACATTTAGGTCATGAGAATAAAGGAAATGATCACCAACGAAAGAACCTCGTGATTGTTAAGCAAATTCTCCTTGTTAGCACCCTTGGAAATGTATAGAGAACAGTATGGAGAATATGCATACTGATATTAAGGTGTCGAGGGTTTTGATTGTGGAATCAGGGCCAACATACTAATTAAAAGACGCTGGATGTTAAACTATTCCATTCAGTCCTAGGTTTCATTTATCAAGGTGTTTGATTTCTCTCAAAACGTAGGAAAGACCAACTTTTTCGTGTCTAAAAATGACTTGAGAAGAATTACTTTAGGAATGAGGCCCTTGTTCTCGATACCAGATTAGTTGATTAACCAGGAATAAGTCGTCGTACAAAATAATTTATTTCGAGCTCAAAACATGACAAAACCAAGATGGCCGCGAAAGGACAAAAAGAGTACCGTAGCCCGCAGTCCCCAGCAGCAAACCACAAAAGAGCGAGCGAACGAGTGATATTTTAACAAATTCTTCGTTAACAGTAGTAACCGGTTGTTAGTCTCTTAGACTGATTCTCTCTTAACTCAAGTTGCTTCTGAAACAGCCTGTTTTATCACAACTCACTGACAATTACTATACCTGTAAAGTTGTTTCGAATGTAAATGTCTGCAATGCACAATGCGTAGGATAACGTGCGGGATAGCCTGGTGACGATACAAGGCCACTCTCAGAACTTGAATTCAACTTCACCTGGCGCCTGAAAAGAAACGATATACAGAATAAAGAGGAAGTCTTCGTATCAAATTCTCACCCCAGTCTCCTGGTGTCATCAGCTGATAGTAGCCTGGACCTTATCGTGAGGTATGACGTCAACATTAAAGATTTTAAGTCTCCGCCTCCCAGACAACGCGTGGACAACGAGCTCAGAGAAATCGCCTGAGGAGTAGGCTGCACAAAACCCCAAACCCCCCCCCCCCCCAAAAAAAAAACGTGGTACTGATTTCGACGAAACTGCATGAGTTGCCCCGACGGATGATATCCTAACTTCCCTGATATAAAGAATCGGATTTCGAGTTCAATCATTAGACAAAATATTTAATTTAAGTCTGTCCTCATACCTTCTGCTGAGCAGGGTCCTCTAAAGCTGGTTCACGACGATTTATACCCCTACCAGGCTGGAGAAGGAGTGGTAACAAGAGTCTGACTATTGAGGATATGTCAACGTTACCCAAACAAGAGCTTTTTAAACTAGCAGAGGTTCGTAGAGGGGGTGTACGTAATTGAAATCAGTCGAAGGGAATTCAGTTCGATAATTTTCTAAATGTTCGCTAATTAACTCCAAGTTTCTATTCGTAGTTTCAGTGTCCACAGAGAAATAAAAATTCTGCGAGTACATTTCCCGCACAAATTTTTTTGTTTTTGTCTTCGAGTTTTGATTAGTGAACAAGATATCACGAGGAAAGCAAGGGTCGGAGGATTTTGTGGGAGACTGTTGTGATTTTCCGGTGGGAACGGAGTGGAGATCAGCTGTCGCTAACGATGAGGGGGGAGGGGGGTCACTCTAAAACCACAGCGCCCCAAGGGGGGATCAGGTAAATTTTGTACTGACAATGTCCAATTTCCCCCCTCCCCCAGGGGATAAATAATGACCAGTCTCTAAAAAGGTACTCTTCGCGCTTCTCTATCACTCTTGGGTCTGCAGCACGCAATTCGCTGCATTGACCATTTAATACAGACTCTTACACGAATACACACCAACAACTTTATTTTCACGATTGCATAATTCCAGCAATGGAAACATACAATCAGGCGCGAGTCTTGCGCTGGTTTTCAGAACTCCTCTGAGGTCATCCGGTGGACAACCTCGTTCCCAGGGCCATTTCCCTTAGCCGCGGATGGGGTCCACCCCCAACTAAGGGAAAGGCCCTGGGAACGAGGTTGAGCCGGTGGACTTAGTTTACGTTCCCCTTACTGTTCTTCATTATTATCGAGCAAATATCCAAGGGATCAAAAATATCCTCGTCCAACAGTCGCATTTCTTCTTCACTCAGGGATTTGAAATTCTCTGTAAGCTTTCCTTGCTTGTCCACTTGGGCGTCTGCCTCACTCACCTGGCAGTGATAAGTCCAGAGGCGCAGCCGAAATTGCGTGCGTTTTTCGTCATCTTTTTCGCCCTGCTCAGGGACAACTTGGTTGTCTCCTCTGGAGGTAGAACGGAATGGAAAGTAAATTCATCCTCTGAGGGCTGAGCAGCAAGGCCCATTTGATCTTCATGTGGTTTTTGGCCGCTAGAGGCTGCATACATACTTTTCCCGTCAAATTCCATCGTCGTTTAGGTTCAAATCTTGTCCTTGAGACCCGCGCAATGGTTCTGAAGACCGACTAGACTCCTTTGGCGAAAATATTCTGGTAAGGACCTAGTTTTTTATATATGTTTTCCCAGTGTTTTTGTTTTGGAAAAAACATGTGGATAAACAGTGCAGTGACGCAGAAATATTAATTGGTAATTAATTAGCAGAGGTATCATCTCTCAAAGGATGTACGTCACCAAGTCAATTGTGGGGTGGGCGGCTTCCTTTTAGCCTCGATTTCAATTTGATTTCAAAATCCATTTCAATCTTCTTAACGCTTTACACCCTAATATCAGTATGCATATTCTCCATGCTGTTTTCTAGAAATTTTCTAAGGTGCTGACAAGGAGAATTTGTTTAACAATCAAGAGCTTCTTTGGTTGGTGATCATTTCTCTTATTCTCATGACGTTTATATTTGATTCAACTGTGATTCTGTGAGGAGAAGTTAGCTGCTAATCACTCTTAGTGATCAAAGGAATACCATCCTCGCTCTTTTTTGATTTGCATGTTTCTCTTTCGTGTTTGTCCAGCCTAGAAAATGATTATTTTTTAAGCAAAGGTTTTCTGATTCTGGTTCCTTATGGCCATTCGCTGTAACTCTAACACGAATCGCCTTTTAAGTCGTCACTAGATCAGTGAAAGAGATTTTAAAATGAACACGAACCCACCCATTTCACGTAAATTGAAAGACTAGTTATCTGGTTTCTCTTCAGTTTCTTCAGTGATTTCGTTTCATTCTTGTTTCTACATGTTGACCTTCTATCATACCATCATAGTGGACGTATTTTTGTGACATTATAGCCAATGTTGTTGGGTTTTTCATCAGTAGAAAGGCTACTCCGGGCTTACTCTATTTCGATAATCTCGAAGCGAACCATTTTCTAGTGCAGACTGGCAACCTAGGTTAGTGTAAATTGGATATTTTAAGGATTAATCACGGTCAATTAACCTGGGCTACAACGCAACCCGGGCTCGTGCTAAGAGGCTCTTAAGTTTATAATCTCTCAGGAAAAAGCCGGCCAATTTCATGGCATGTCTCAGTCAGAGTTATTACGCGACATCACCTGTCTACCGCTCGTTTTTAACTCATAGGGGTTTAAGGGTGGGATAGGAGATGAGTTCCAACCCCTATAGAATAATCCCTAGGAATGTAATTAACCCCCGGGGCAAAAGTATCCCCTAAAGATCCTAACCTCAGCCACAAATATCCGGGTGTTTATGTTAAAATGACTTCGGTAAATCTATTGATTTGAGTGCTGAGAACAAATTTTCATAACAGTAACAACAATGGTAAGAACACTCGTTTTATAGTTCAGTGGCGGATCCAGGAGGAGGATCCGGGGGGTCCGGACCCCCCTATCAAACCTGACGCTTACAACTTTGAGACAGGATCGTATATCACTTTTAACTGGCTGATTTTTTTAAATGAATCCAAATAAACGGTAAGCGGCCAAGGAATTATAACGTGCAACCGTGACTGGTGGGAGTGGGTGTGGGGGAGAAGTAATTTGCCTCAGAGTCCAACATGCAACAGTCCTTTCTTTCTGAACCAAAGTTTGGACCCCCCCCCCCCAATCAAAACTTCCTGTGTGCGAGAGAATAAAGGTAGCGTTGCAATGCGGATTCCGTGTGGTCTATAAGTTCCGTACAAGATACTAAAAGGTTTCGATTTCGTTTAAAATTATTTAATCATTTATTTTTTTCTGAAATATTGTCATGTTCGCATCATGTTTTACTTACAGCTGTACTTGCACACTTCCTTAAATAACTGGGTATGTCATTCATAAGATACCCTAAAACCCCGAAGGTGGCGCCACTGCTTTGGTTAGGGGTACACGTTCCCCAATCTTTTCCACCCACTGGTTTAAGGATTTTTCGTGTCTGGCTTTGGTGCATTAAGTTTTCTTCAATCCAATAGACTTAGGTAAACAAATCAATTTGGTGTTAAATAAACGGTACGGTGGCTTAGCTGGCCGATTAACGCGGCCAGATATCAACTCTATGTGTATCCGGTAGAGTAGGGGAGGCAAAATCTAGCAAAAACGCTTGAAAGTTAGATCGTGTGAAAGGATAACGAAACAATGCAAACTAAGTGTAAAACAAGTATTCATCCCTACAGGCAAAACGAAAAAGAATGGAGATTTTAAACGTCAGTCAAACTCTCTCTGAATACGAAAATTCTGAGCACGTAGCTCCTAAACAATGTACAGGACTTGAAGAACAAGAAAGATGAATAACATGGAGTTACCACTGTCGAGTTCCTTAAGCAAAGGTGGAAACAAAAGGTAAACTGACAGAGGCCGCTTGGTCACTGGACAAAAGAGAGATGCGACTCTTAGAGGAGGAAATATTCATTATTCTAGATATTTGGTCAATTATATTGTGAAGAAAATGTAAATTGACGTTGAGGAAGGATGCGAATTCGCTGAAAATAGATAAAGCGAACCAAGCCAGTGGGTCTTAACCCCACAACACATTCATCAAAGATTACCTGTGATTGTAAAAGTACACCAAACCTCTGGGTCTCGCTGCAACAATAAGTCTGGCTTCAAATCCACGGCCTGTTACGGCGTCATCCGAATGGAACACGACTCGAAGACACCTGTCTGGGGAGATAACAGCACTTGGCTTTGTATTGCCACAAAATTTCCCGATAGATGTGTATGAACAGCTGAAAAAGAACGAACAAACGAAAAATATGTGGATGTGCCCCGCGCATGATGGGTGCCTTCGTCAAGCGCCCATTTAGTAAAGCTGGGAGGCGCAAGTTTGAATCCCGTCGAAGACAGAATTTTTTTTTAGGCTTGTTTCCTGCATTAGCTTAAATTGCAGCTAAATTGTGAGGATTGTCGTTTGAGGGGGGGGGGGGGGGAACAGGGGTGACTTGATTAATGCAAAAAATATCTGTCCGTAACAAAGATCAGAATCACCTTAACTTTCCTGCATGTGCATTTATAAAAGGTTACCGAAACTTTGAAAATACCTATTTGCTTGAAGGAAAAAGCAATTAAGAATATAAAGCCGGGATGGATTATTCTAAAATATAATTACTTATTCACTTCAAACTGAGGTCAGCGTTGTTGTTGTTGTTGATGGTTTTTTTTTTTTTTTTAATTTTTTTAGTTGTCATGGCAACGGATTTAGATCAAATTAGCTTCGATCTCTCGCTTGAAATGTCGTGACTGAGTCACAAAAAAAGAAAAAGCCATGGAAGTTCTAGAGTATCATACAATTTTATTGTAAAATGCATCTTTTATGGCATTAATTAACTAAATTAAAACTGAATAAAGGCTGATAGTTTCGAAAGAAACTGTTTGGGGCTGCGTCGGTGGCAGTAACGAAATAATTTGGATATATCAACAAAGTTGAAATGGTAAATTAGCCACCGTAATGATTACAAAAGCTGACGTTTCGAGCGTTAGCCCTTCGTCGCTCCGACGAAGGGCTAACGCTCGAAACGTCAGCTTTTGTAATCATTACGGTGGCTAATTTACCATTTCAACTTTGTTGATATATCTAAATTAAAACTGATCAAACATAATGGGTGAGTTACCTTACGAAAATTTCCACATAATCTGTGTCGCAGTCAGGTAGATTGCCAGCGATCTCGAAGTCATACCACGATAGTTCCAACACATTGGGAGCAATGCCTGCCTGAAATTTAGCTTGGAAAGTGCATTCCAGATTGTTTTTATATTTACCGTGTTGGTCTTGAGGTAAAGTAATAACTTCACCCCAGGGTAAAGTTCCACCGCATGTACAACTCACTGACTGACATTGCAGAAAACAAGCTATTGTAATAACGTGGGCTAAACTTTTCAAAAACTTCAACATATTGCAGGTGAGGTCCCTTTACCAACAAGAAATGGTTGAGCAGAGACTGGTGCAAACTACGATTCAAAATGGCGGATTGTGCAGCAGAAAGTATCCTTGCCAAAGTATCAGCAATTTTGTCGCCAGTTGGTTTGGAATCGTATCCTTTCAAGGTAGAGTTCTCTTTGTGGGTAATAACACTGTATTTAGGAGAGAGTAGTTCGAGTGATTAGTATCAACTGACAGGTTGTTGATGACAATGTTCTGTGCGGTGTGGCTTGATATGCTCTGTCCTCTCTTGAGAGAAATCGTCAGCGCGATCCTAGACTTCTCCTCCAACAACTAAGGAAAGTGCTCATTTACGCCACCTACTTCACGTTTTAAGTGGTTTTATGGTTAAGAAAACAATTTATAATACCATTTGCTGTATGTTTACGTTTACACTTTAATCCTTGCATTTCGTTATCTATATCGCACGTGCATCTTTCAGTTCATTTTGAACCGGAATCTTTTGACCTTTATCGCTCAATTTAATTTGATTGTTGGCAAATTGGAAAGATAAGAAAAGTAAATGCTAGTTAGCAGCTGCTTTGGATTACTTTAAATTAGCTGAAGTCCTAAAACTGATCGTAAAATCTCGAGCTGTGGAATTCAGTCGCACTTTGTTTGACTATTTTCAAGTGAAGGTAACCGGTTTGTTATGAATGGTTTTGCACGAGTTGTTATTTTACAAGAGTGAGTTAAGTGTTGAAAACGTTAAAAGCGATGGACGATCGCTGGTATTACCCAATTCTGTTTTATCGGGGTCAAAATGTGCTTTTAAAATCAACACGTAAGAAAGTTTCTGATTACAGCCGCAATCCCTATTTATCTTTGAGTTCAGCTATGTCGATTTTGTGCAAGATATTGGTGCCTTGTGATGGGCAGATACCTCCCGGGAGGTAAATAGTTTCTCAGGATAGGATAAAAGGCTTTGAACAGCTGTGAGGGTTTATGATAAACATTTAATTATAATATTTGGCTTATAGCCTCCATTCTTTGCCCAGAGGTCCAAATAGTTCTCTGCTCATTGGAATACATTGACAGGTGATAAAAATAAAGAAAATCACTAACTGAGAGGTATCATATCGATATAAACCCAAATTCTTGCTACTGATATCCACACAATTAACAGATGCAAGGAGAATTTCTTATCAAGGGTTGACTCATTCAGCAATACCTTTCACAGATTGGCTGGTACAATGATCAACTGGAACACAAAGCATTCAACCTACCCTACCCCTATGACACCCTTGCTCTGGTGATCATAAGCACCCCACTGATGTTCGACCATGGCTTTAAACCATTCATCAAGGCAACAGCTTGTATTGGAGAGAAGGATCCACTTGATGAATTCATGGCTGCTATGTTTGCAAAAGTCAAGGCAGAATTTGGTCTCGAGTGTGACATTGAAGCCATCCATGATTTTGAGATGCTTCCCAACCGCAGACCCAAGGTGTTAGTCCAGACAGCTGCACATGTGGCGGGCGGGGCCTATTACTACCAGCGTAA
Source organism: Stylophora pistillata (assembly GCF_964205215.1). Lineage (NCBI taxonomy): Eukaryota > Metazoa > Cnidaria > Anthozoa > Scleractinia > Pocilloporidae > Stylophora > Stylophora pistillata. Next base: position 7,933,550 of record NC_142529.1, on the reverse strand, counting down.
CAGTGTGACTAAAGATCCTTGGGATGCCAAGAAAAAGATTTGTGGAGTTTGTGTTCATGCTAAGTATGGGGGCTGGTTTGCAATACGGGGCGTGCTCATTTTCAAGAATGTCTTGGTGCCTGATTTGCAAAGAGAGGAACCTAAAGATGTTGTGCAAGGAGATGAGAAGCGTATTGAGCTTCTGGAGAAGTTCAACTTTCACTGGCAGGATTGGAGTTTCAGGGATGTTGTTCCCTCCGAGGTGAAATATTCTGAAGAGCAAAAGAAGTACTTTGCAACATTACCAGCCAATCGGAAAGAACTTTTAGATTCATTTCGGAACACAGCTCTTTTGCCAACAGAATGAAAGTTATGGTCTTAACATATGTCTTAATGGACACGGAGAATGTAAATACTCAATAATTAAAAACTTGAATTCATCATAGCAGTTAAGGCAAGTTCTTGGTTTTTTACGGGAACACACCAATTGCTCTTTGATATTCATCCATTTTTAGCATTCTGTAGAAGCGGATGTATGAATTATATAATAATAAATTCTGTAACTTTCTTGTTTTTACTAAGGCAGATAAATTATATCAAAGATGAGGTGCAAAATATTTTAAAAACTGAGGAAGTTTTTTTTTTTTTTAGGGAGAATAGCTTAACACACTCAAAAATATGTTAAATGTCATGGTTGGGAGAATGAAAACAAAATTTTGGTGTAGTTATTGACCACTTTCAAAAATGGCTGCCGGATTAATATTCTTTTGTTTAAATTTAAATTAGCCTTTCTGGCCTCGCTTGAGATAATGTATTCTTTTGAATTTTGTACTGGAGAACAAGGCCAGAAAGGCTAATTTAAATTTAAACAAAAGAATTTTAATCTGGCAGCCATTAATGAAAGTGGTCTATAAGCTGTGATTAGTTTGGCCACTGGCTAATTTCGCTGCTGTTAAGTTAGATTGCTTTATTCATTAATTTTAATTTTTATCAACATGTGTTTGCATTGATCAATGTGGGAGTAGTTACAATTGTCTACAGATTTGTAGTGCAAAGCTGGAAAAATTCTGGAACATAAATGCATAAGAAGAGAAGAGATTTTTTAATTTTTTTATTACAATAAATCAAGAGGTTGGAAAAGGAACCAACCATAAAATTAACCTTCCCTCCTAACCTTGAAATATGATTAACAGAAATTGAATATCCCTTTCACTCCTATGCAGGGCTGTAGTCTAGCAGCACCAGGTGGCCCTTGGTGCTGATGGAGCATTTTCAGTCAGCACCAGGTGGCCCCTGGCACCTTACTTTTGCTCTTAGGTGACTCAGGAATCTTATTTTTTTCATAAAAAGCATATGCCTGGATTTCACAGTTTCAGAGCACTGGGCTCCCTTCAACTTTTCCAAGAGCACATCCTTGCTATGATCTCCTTAGTAACTCTCCTCACTGCCTGCTATACAATTCCTTTCATTGTACTTTGGAGAATTTTGAATTGGATCAACTCATAATCCCCCAGTTGATATTTTCCTTTATTCTCATCACTTTTCTGCTTGATATTGTATTAATATTGTAAGGAGAAATTCTGTCTTGGTCACTTATGGGTGTTAAAGGGATGTAAAAAAAAAAAAAACTGTTGGCTATGTTGAGGAGTCTACATGGAACTGATTTCTAATAGGATATGATTAATAAAGAAAAGAACTTTGACACTGAAATTGAGTAATTTATTATTTCCTGTCCACATCTGGTGCACAATGCACTCACAAAATTCTTTGAAGGTAACAGTACTTTTTACTGTCAAGTACCACCCTTGAAAAAATATTAAAAAAATAAAGTTGATTGTACTGCTCTTGTTGTTGCAAAATTGCTATGCTTGTTGCAGTTTTGTTTTTTCCCTACTGTTGATTGCACAGAAAATTTAAGTATCAGGTTTATAATTTCCTTCTACCCGGATCAGTTGTTAATTCAAGTTTTCTTTCGTTCAGTTTTTACCATAGGTGTAGATAATTCAAGACAACACAAAATATCACAAATGGTAGAAATGTTTGTATTTGGAGCTTGTTGAGCCCGAGGTTGTCAACAAACATGAGATGATCGTAATTAAAGCGTTTATATTATTCTACAACTACGCATCAGAAAATCTCTCTGCAAATTATCCCCAACATTCTCCATATTCATTCATTTCCTCAGCTGCTGACAAGGACAATTTGTCAAACAATCAAGAACTTCTTAAGTTGGTGATCATTTCCTTTATTCTTGTGACCTGAATGAATGACTCAGGGGTGATATTGTAAAGAGAAATTAGCTGCTGGTCACCCTTAGTTTTAAAGGGTTTAAAAATGTATCAATTCCTTAGGCATTCAAGAAAAAAAAATTGAGTTAATTGAAACAAAATAAGTGAACCCTTACATACATGTAAGGCATCGACTTAAAAAAATTCAGATACTTATCAAAATTTGTGAAAACTAATTAAAATTCATCTCCAGAGTTCATACAAGGGAAAATTTCATATGGTTGGATTTGTTAAGTAAGTGAGAATGCACTATTTTGTAATACCATGACCTTCGAGAGATTCTTGATCTGCAACATTAAATACAGTGTCTCCAAAACAGCTTGCCTCTAATTATACGTACTGGTACTAAAAGTTAAACCTCGAATCTGGTCAAGACTAAAAAATCACCTCCATCACCAACATGCATCATGATGCACTGTGATCTATTTCTTCTGTGTGATCCTTGTCATTATTTCATGTATATTAATTAAGTAACATTTAAGTAGATAAGAATTGACAACATATTTTCAATATGGTGTCATTGTTGACATCTGTAACCAAACTTCATTCATTCTTCTGTAACTTGATTGTTGAAAAAAGAATTGTAACTGTTGTAATTGTGGAAATAAATAAAATAAATTAAAAAAATTAAATTTTTTTCAAAAAGGGCAAGATGTAAATAACTAACACTGTAAATAAAAAACATTTTAAGCTCAATTTTCATTCACCCTCCGACATCACTTAATGATTAAAAAACACAACAGGCAAATTAAACAGTGACAATTCTTACAATTCCTCTATTGATGGCTAAAACATTGGGTTTATAAAGATTTTAATCACTTTTTTTCTCCACCGGGGTAACATTTTTATATTTATCAACTCTCCAATATTACTTATATTGCTCACGAGCAAAACCAAAAATTGTACACACCGAAATACTTTGCTTTCTCGTCCCACAATACACTATAACTACAATAAATAATTATTCTAAGAGCACACCTCGCCACCAAATTTTAAAATTGAGAAAAAGAGGGCAATTGTACCCAATAACCTAATTATCCATGTCTACGCAGTGACAAATTAATCTGTCCTCTCCAGCAGTGTGTACCTTCTTGGGGAACATTTACGTCTTCTCCTGGTGCATACCCTCTGTTATGTTATGACAGTTGGTTCATTTCGGCCAGTAAACTCTTGTAGCTTGGAGACTTTGAGAGCTATGTCTAGTAGAGGTTTGAGAACAATCTGCAAAAAGAATGAATTCAGCAACAAAGATTTAATTTCTTGAGCTGCTTAACAGTGTTATGCATATTCTCCATACTGTTCTTTATACATTTCCTAAGGTGCTAACAGGGAGAATATTTCTCACAATCAAGAGCTTCTCTAGCTGCTGATCATTTCCTGTATTCTCGTGACCTTAATGTGATTCAGAGGTGATATTGTAAGGAGAAATTAGATGCTGGTCACTCTTCAGTGTCCAAGGATAAAATGCTACCCAAGGGTAAGATGCTACCCCAAGGGTAAAATACTACCCCAAGGGTAAAATACTACCCCAAGGGTAAAATGCTACCCCAAGGGTAAAATGCTACCCCAAGGGTAAAATACTACCCAAAGGGTAAAATACTACCCCAAGGGTAAAATGCTACCCCTGTGGTTAGAACAGTTAATATGTATTAGGGTTTAGGGAGTTAAGGCTTCAGGCATTCTCAATGCCTCAGTTTACTAACTCCATCAAATAAGCAAATAAGAAAAAAATTGGCAAGTAAACATAAGGTGAAAAACCAGTTGAGCAAGGTGTATAAAATTTTGGTGAAACTCCTTAGCTTTATCAGTGTTGGCCATCTTTCCTCTTTGATTAAAAAAGGTGAGTTTCCAAAGAAACTGTCAGTGGTGATGCATCAGAGGGGGGGGGGGGGAGTAACAAGATAATTTGGTTTTATCATCAGAGTTTATGCAACCGCCACATGGCTGTATTTGTTTCTTTTGTTTGTTTTCTCATTTGTACCGTCTTCTCCATTTTTTATTTTTGTGTTCCTAGCCATCCTAGTCATACAACATTTCTACTGCTCGCTTTGCATTGCTTTTCAGTTAAATCGTACATTTTGTGAAATCAATTAAATGACATGTAGCACGTTGGACATTTGACTACAATAATGTAATTTAAATTGACCACCATAATGAGTGTCCAAAGCTGATGTTTCAAGTATTCGCCCTTCATCTCTCTTCTCAACTCGTTTGATACCAGTTTTCATTTAACACTGACTCTAAGTATGACATGTAAATGTGATAAAAATCCATACCTGAGCATCAAGTAAATGCTTTGATTCATCTGGTTCATAACTTTCTACGTAAACACGGATTGTTGCACCAGCACTTCCTGTTCCACTCAAACGGAAGATGACACGGGATCCATCAGTGAAAATCATACGCACACCCTAGAATCATAACACACTCTCATCACTATCACTTCAGCAACAAATGATTATTTTAAGCCTTCAACTCCCACAAGTGATTAGCATGTAACTTCTCCCTGCCATATCTATACATTGTTCAGCAAACAGGTAATGAGAATACTCAAACTTATCGGGTAGAAATTTATTATCTTGATCTAACATCAAATTCTTTTAACTAATTTACACCAGCTAGATGGGAGAATTAACAGTCAGTTCCAGGGAGATAAGGGTGAAAAGGCAATGAAATAGAAGTTAGTACACTTCACTGCAGACCTCTATTCCCTGAGCTATTGTGACAGACCTGGTCCATGAACTACACAAATGGACCCAAGATGTAATACAGGAATGATGGGTTAAAAATCAAGGGGGTCATGGGGGTCTAAGTTTTAATTTTTGGCAACAATGGGGGAGGATCCTGGCTACAGCCCCCCCTCACTACTGGCTCCACAGTTTCTTTAACACTCTTAGACTACAGTGCCATAGACAACATACAATTACCAGTTATCTGGGAGTGTGATAACAAAAATTTCTTAGAATACCAACTAAAAAATCTAATACATTCAAAAACATTTATTATTGTTGTTTTTGTACCCAGTTTTTTAATTACATATTCAAGCTAATAGAAGATGGTACATTAGAGTTTGGTAATGAATAACAAAATATGTCAATTGTCTTGCCATGAGTGAAAGGTACATGTACATGTACATGTATGTTAAGTCTGTACTTGAGGCAAGTAGCCCATCCAGCTGGAATTTGTCCCCCTTTCCATAGCATGAAGCAGCTAGGAGTATTACTACTTCCCCCTGGATGGGATGCCAGCCCATCAAAAAGGTTACCCCCCAGCGTTTCATCCAGCTTCCCTGACAACTTGCCGGTACCCATTCATACTCTGAGGCACTGTGAGAGTAAAGTGTTTTGCTAAAGAACACAACACAATATAACTAGTCTCCAGTGCACCAACCAATGGGACAGTGCATCTCCCACTGTCAGTGTGGGACAAGACAGAACTCTGAGTGGCCACAAGGAATTGCCCCACCCCCCCCCCCCTGACCTTCAGGTTCTGTGCTCCAGTGACAAAAAATGTCTTTCTTTAAGGCAATTACAACTTAAAAAAATCAAATTACATGTGGCATTCAACCTACCTGTTTCTCAGTCACACTCCCATCAATGGGATCAGTGTAGGAAAAGTCATCCATTAACTTCACTTCGTATGTCTTCTGATCCTGGCCACTGCCTCCTGTTAAAGATTTGTTCACCAGAACTTCATCTTTGGCTATCTGTCTTAGCAGTTCTATCATCTTCTTGGCTCCCTCTGCTTCTACATTCTCATAATCACACCTGGAAATATGCAACTACTTTCAGCACAGAGTATTAAGTTAAACTCTTTAAATCCCAAGATCTGACTGTGAATTCTCTCCTCTAGCTGCTACACATTTCCTTGTAAATTAGTGACAAGAATTTGGTGTTAGATCAAGAGAAAAACTTCTAGCTATGAGTATTTTCATGACCTGTTGCCTGGATAATGTAAGGATATTAGAGGGAGAAGTTACTTGTTAATCACTTCTGGGAGTTAAAGGGATAATAGAGTTCCTAAGAGCAGTCAGTCACAAAAGAGAGCTCAGAATAAACTAATAGGAAATAGAGTTCACTTCATAGCCATGGATTGCAAATAACAAACCTTGAAAAATTCAGCAAAATTTATCAACATAGACTGTAACTGTAACATTGCAGCTTTAATTAACTCTCTTCCTACCAAGAACTCATTAAATTATTTTTGATAATTCTTCTTACTGTCTGCCTTACAATTCTTATGAGGTTAGTTCAGAGAATTTGGTGCTGAATCAACCAATAATCACCTTACTGGTAATTACTGGTAATTTTCTTTATCCCCGTCACTTGTTTGATCGATACTGTATTGATATAATATGGAGAAATTCTGTCTTGGACACTTTCGGGAGTTGAAGGGTTAAAAAAAAAGTCATAGAAAGCTACTGAATGTTGAGAAGTAATGATAGCAAAGTCAGCAAATTAAATAAATATAGCACCTTAAAGAGGAATAAAGTTTTGCATATACATGTATACTGTACCTCACAAAAAAACTCCTTCCATACTTCTTCCAGAAGTCTTTCAATATGTCCTGGACAGACATCTTTCTGCTTGCAATTATTGACAGCCAAGCTGAAATATAGAATTATAACAAAGTCATGCACAAAGGTTCATAAAAGTTGCCCAGAAAATATTTAATCAAATTGCATTGCAGTATGCATGCATAATTTCCGTGCATCCTAAAGACCTGCAACCTGCAATGCCACATTCTCACTACACAAGATGCCAGTTTTAAACAACTCTATCCACTCCTACCCACATATGATAATCTATACAGCATCTTGTGCTATTCTACACGTTATTTCCTTACCAAGAAATGCCCAGATACCATCTTTCTCCCTGATGTGATCTGATCCTGTACCAAAGCTCTCTTCACCACAAAGAGATAAACGCTGAGCATCCATCAGGTTTCCAAAGAATTTCCAGCCTAACACAACAGAATATTCATATGATGCATGATCCTCGCAGTAGATAGCGCTATTTAAGCAATGGCGAAAATCAGACCTGAAAAAAATCAGGCCTGTACGGGATTCGAACCACTGACCTCTGCATTACTAGTGCAGCGCTCTACCAATTGAGCTAACAAGCCAACTGGGAGCAGGCCGTTAAGTTGATTCATAATAAACCCGTGAAAGTGATAAATGAGATACAATGAAATATATGAAGTTCATATATTTTGTACTGCGGTATTAGATACATATGATGCATAATCCTTGCAGTAGATAGCGCTATTTAAGCAATAGCGAGACAATAGCTATTTAAGCAATACCATACAGGCCTGATTTTTTTCAGGTCTGATTTTCGCTATTGCTTAAATAGCGCTATCTACTGCAAGGATCGTGCATCATATGTATCTAATACTGCAGTACAAAATATATGAACTTCATATATTTCATTGTATCTCATTTATCCCTTTCACGGGTTTATTACGAATCAACTTAACGGCCTGCTCCCAGTTGGCTTGTTAGCTCAATTGGTAGAGCGCTGCACTAGTATTGCAGAGGTCAGTGGTTCGAATCCCGTAGAGGCCTGAATTTTTTCAGGTCTGATTTTCGCTATTGCTTAAATAGCGCTATCTACTGCGAGGATCGTGCATCATATGTATCTAATACCGCAGTACATAATATATGAACTTCATATATTTCATTGTATCTCACAACAGAATATTGACCAAAATTAATATTGAAATGGTAAATTGGCCACTGTTCTAAGCAACACATGGCAATCTGCGGTCTTTCCTTACACTTAGGTAGCACGGAAAGCGGGAAAACTCTTGAGCAAAAGCTCATCTTTCAAACCGGCAGTCTAAATCTCACAGGTATCAATGAATGCTTTTCATTCCACTAATTTATTCGTGTTTTTCTCGTTGCCATGTTCCCACCAATCACATAGCTCCTTTTTCTGCCTTTAAAAGCACACACAACCCACAATTCCCCCATTCACTCCGACAAAGGGCTAACGCTTGAAACGTCAGCTTTTATAATCGTAACGGTGGCCAATTTACCATTTCAACTTTGTTGATTAATTCAAAACTAATATTGCTTACAGGAGTAAAAGTGTTGCTATTAAATGTTTGGTATCTTAATTTAATATTACATACACACCATACACGTAAGTCTCATGCCTGTCACCAAGGGATCAAAAGTGTTTGAGCAAGGACAAGAAAGCTTCAGGAGTCTAATAGTCATAAATGTGTGATGAAAAGCAACTAATATGATCATTTCTTATATAGCAGGCAGCCCTTGGTGGGCAAGATTGACCAATCTTAAAAATGTTCACAAGATTAATCATTTCTGATTGATCAGGTGAATTGGCTTGATTCATAGAGAGCAGGCCTCACCAGTTGGAACTTCAAAGCATTCAACTCCAACTTTCTGTCCCACTCTGTCCACAGCAGCACTTGTTGGCATGCTACGGGCCACACCTTTCAATCCTGTCTTGACAAAGTATGGAATGCACTTGGCATTATCAGCAATGACGGCAACAGAATCTGATGGGGTCACAAAGAATCCATTTTCCCCAAGAATCATATTACGATCCTGTGGAATAATATAGGCACTGTACATGTCAATGAGACCACAGTATATCACAAAAATTTGGCAGAATTTTTGCCACCTACAGACCAACATTAAAAACCCAAAGGAAAGTGCTAGTTATTACCGTATTTACCTGTGTATAGCGGTAAGTCGACCTTTCAAGACATGGCCCTGGCCAGAACAATACTCATGGTCTTAAAATAACTGAGGAGAATTTGCTACCTTTCTATAATATCAAGAAATGGATAGATATTCTAGTCTTCTCGGATAAGGATGAATAAACCGTAGACCCCGTTCCCTGCAGGGTTAGGGGTAGGAGAAATTAATTTCCCACGCACGAGATTACTGTGTGGTGGATGTCCTCCCCTGGGGTGGGATGGGTGGGTTTACTGGGCCCGCAGTAATTGGCGCAAGCTGTTGCAGCGTCCCTGACTGTCGGAAAAGCTAATAAACTAAACTTAACTATACTAAACTAAACATGTTACTTCTCCCCATAATAAAAATTACTCTTATGATGTTCTTACCCCATCGCCATCAAAGGCTGCTCCCAGTTGATGTTCTCCCTTTTTAAGCAGGTTCACGAGATCAGAGGCATATGTTTGATTAGGATCAGGATGATGGCCTGAAAGCAAACAATTAACCCCAAACATAGCTTATTCACAGATCACAGGAGAAATCTTAGGAAAGTTAATTTGTATTCCTTTAATCTTTAATCAGTATACTTCTAAAACAGTAAAAATACTATACTAGAAGTATAGTATATATAATATAGTATTTCTTGACTTCTGGATGAGTAGTTCCACCACCAACAAGGCTTTTAAAGACCATTATGATAGTAACTGTGCTCTAAGACCACATTACATGATTTAATGCTGTTTCAATCTGCATCTAGATAATTGAATGCACCAATTTCTAACTTCTAGCATCTAATCAAAGTCCAGGGCAACATGTTATTTCTATGACGCCTGAGGTCAAGTGCCAAGGCCCCCTGTAAGCAAAGGATAACTGAAAAAGCCTCACATACCCCCAAAATCTTCTTTTGGTTCACACTTCAAGGTGTATGATTCTGGTGTGCCCAGTTCTTGACAGAAGATTTTCTTCAAATATGGACCAGTCACTGATGATGGAAAAAAACAAAAAAAGGAGATACATCAGCTAATAAATTAGACTGATTCATTACTTGAATGGGCAAATCTACAGGATTCATTTACCATTCCCAAGTAATATTAAAATCTGGAAGATTGAGTTTTAGGCGAAGAAAATTGGCCACCATAATCAGAGTGTTTCTACAGAGGTCAATTTGGAGTTGTCAACACAGGCGATAAACCAAACTATTTTAGGCTACGAATAAAAGAAACTTTTCTTTTCCTTGTGAAACCCACCTCCATACATAGCACTGGCAACAAACTTGAATGGTGCTTGACCTTCCGTTCCAGCAATCAATTTCTTCAACAGATCAAAGTCAAAAATCTCTTTCATGAGCAATGTGTAATCTTCCACTGAGTCTCTAATCGTCACAATGAAAGTACGTCCTTCTACCTCCCAAGATTGGCTTCCAATAGTGTCAGGATCAACAGTAATATCATGACAGATCTTGTATGATTTTATTGTTTTTGTCTTTGAGAAAATCTCATTGGTGATTGCCTCTGGAGCTGGACCTAATAAAAAGGAAAAGGACCATCAGTTAATCCTTAAACTTTTCACTCCCAAAAACTCATTTTACGTTAATATATTTAGTAATTTTCTGTATAGGCACCTATTATGGAATACATTTGCTGCTTTATCATCTCCTTTGTTCATCTTCCATGTCTCAGATCCATAGAGTAACACTGGCACTACTAGAGTTTTATAAAACTCTAGTAGTGCCAGCAACATATGGCAATCTGTGGTCTTTCCTTACACTTAGGTAATACGGAAAGCCATAAAAATCTTGAACAAAAGCTCATCTTTCAAACCAGCAGTCTAAATCCCACAGGGATCAACGAACGCTTTTCATTCCACTAATTTATTCTTGTTTTTCTCGTTTCCATGTTCCCACCAATAACGTAGCTCCATTTTCTGCCTTTAAAAGCACACACAACCCACAATTCCTCTATTCGCTCCGACAAAGGGCTAACGCTTGAAACATCAGCTTTTGTAATCGTTACGGTGGCCAATTTACCATTAAAACTTTGTTGATATATTCAAATTAAATGTAGTCCATAATAGGTGCCTACAAAAGATTCTTCCAAATCCGATGGCAAGACCGTGTCAGCACCAAAGAGCTATTGGAAAGGGCAGGCATGAAGCAACTGAGTGTGGAAGTGATGTCTCGTAGATAGAAACTGATTGGTCATATTCTTAGGAAAGATCGTAATAATGATTGTAATGTTGCTATGAGCTGGGCGCCACAAGGTAAAAGGAGAAAGGGAAGACCAAAACCCACTTGGAGACGTACAGTAGAGAAAGAAAGGTAAGAGGCGGGTTGGAGGTCGTGGGAGGAGGTGCGGACAGCAGCAACCAATTGAGAGGAGTGGAAAAGCTCTGTGAAGGCCCCATGTGCCACAAGGCATGAAAAGGATTGATGATGATGACATTTTAAGTAATTTTCACTTCCAGCTCATGATTTACAAACTTTCATTTCATTTGGTCTAAAAACATCTAAACCCTTTCATTCTTAGCAGTGATTGTGGAATAAATACTCCCCTTGATCTTTTAACTCTATTTATTATTTCTCAATCCGTACAATCTGATTCACAATAATGATCTGACTAGACAAACTGGTTTTTTGGTATTAATCGTGAGATCTGGTTTGAAAAATCTGTAACCAGATGGAAACGTGACAAAAAATGAAAACTAACTATCAACAACAAACTAGAGCACATGGTCCATTCCATAATATGCAAACTAAACCCATTACCATCCAGGTAAGGCAATAACTAAACATGACATATTGCAATCAACAGTGATCAATGAAGAATTTCCCTTTACTCCTATTTTCAAGCAGAAAGGCAATAAGAAGAAAAGAAAATGTCAGTCAGGGAAAAACTCCTAGATTCACCACCAAATTATTCTCAATGCTCAAATTGTAAGAAATGCATGGCAGACAGCTCAGTGCAGATATCTCTATAGTGAAAGGGTTTTGAACTGCCTGTACAGCTCTCTACAGAACCGTCACCTGTTAGCAATATTATCATTATACCTCCATTCTTGATATTGAACTTGATTCCAAAGTCACCATCTGGACCTCCTGGATTGTGGCTTGCAGTGAGAAGAATCCCACCTATTAAAACAAATAAATTTATAACATAACCAAAGTAAAGCATGCACTCTGATTGGTCAATTCAGTGTCCGCCATTTGCCCATGGGTGTACACTGCTGACATGAGCAAATGCAAAGACTAGTTTTCTGCGCACGCTTGTTTTTTTCTGGTCACATAAGATTTGTTAAATAAAAGAAAACTCTTTTGCTACAATGTATCAATGTCATGTTATAAAACAAATGGTAAATGCCACAGTGTACACTATTGAGTTATGGATGCACTTGTGAGGTTTGATAAGCACTCAAGAGGCTAGAGTTGCTCTCGGCCATTGCCTCGTGTGACTCTTACACTTCTTTCGTGCTAAGAAACCTCCCGCATGCATCCATAACTCAATAGTGTATGCTGTGGTGTTTACCATTTGTTAAATATAAATGCAGCACTTACAATATGTATCAAAAACCCTTTGACCACTAAGATTGTTTAACTTCCAACCATTTTTCTGTACAGAATCAACCTGGTTTATGTGTGGTATAATTAATTTTCAAAACATGTGAAAACTGTTCATAAAAAAGCCAGTGTTGATCCAATGATGGAAGCATATTTGCAACCAGCCTTTCAGTCACTATCTCTGGACTATACAAAACAATTTTGTTTTTCTTCCCTGTAAAATAATAAAGATGAAAAAATGAAACTCTTGAGCAGGCTTTTTTTTTTTTTTTTTTTTTTTACTGTGAATAAGGGGAGGACAAAATAATATCAAACACTACATTGAATACAGAGGACATACAGTACAATAATTAAATTACTATCAATATTCACAAGCATGTCTTCCAACCTGTTGCTTTCATTTTTCTAATAATACAGGACACAGCTGGGGTTGAAAAGATGCCATTCTGACCAATAATGAGTTGACCAACCTAAAATTAAAAACATCATCAGAATTACATAATATTGATAGTATGTGGTCAAATTGCAAAATTTCCAAATATATAATATTACTTATTGCATGATTAACACTTCCTTCACCAAAATAGTCTCAAAATTCTCTGGTTTTGAATTTAAGTTGATCTAGACAGGGTTACCATTAGAAGCCAGTATGTGGCAGAAACCCGTCAGCTGTCAGGCCACTATTTTTACACAGTGACTACTTTGAGAATTATGATCAGACACAGAAAATAAGTAGTTTTGAACTGATTTTAACATATCTATGCATGCCTAGAAAAATTTAATTAAATGTGTCCTAGATTGCTGGAGATCATGTCTCAGTGAGTTTAAAATTTCAAATTTTTCCAAGGGAACATGTCCTCACACCTCAGTAGAAGGGCATTTTGCTTTGCAATATCCCCTGCTTGCAGCACATGCATAATTAAATTTAGCTGCCTCCTCAGCTCAGATCATACATTAATAACAATTTCTAATGACAACCCTGACTGAGGCATTCAAAGCTTTCAAGAGGATAACAAATCAAAGCACATACTGAAGGTACATGTACATGTAATGTTATCTGCTTGGGTCTGTTTGCCACAAACTTGGTCTAGTTTTGAAGTGCCTTTAATTAAACAAGATGATGCTTGTGTGAACTACATATCTTTATCATAGTGTAGACTAAAATCAATGGAACAACTGTATCAAATGTTTATTAACATAAATTCAAACTATAACAAAATACACTCGCAGGGAGGGGGGGGTGGTGGTGGTTAGATGGCAGACTTTAACCACTGAACCTGTCAATTCCAATTATTCCTCGAGGAATTTTAAGATTGCCTAATGGCGATATTGTTAACTCTGAATTAATAATTATACGAAAATTTAAATAATAAACAATTACTGTTACGTGGGTAACCTCATTTGAACCATTTCAATATTTTTAATCGTTTCTGTTGCCACGCGTCAAGAAAGGGGATCATTTGAAGTTCACCCAGAAATAACAACATTTATTAAACAAACACTTTATACGACAAAACCTCAACAAATAACAACAAAATGCCTGCCATATTTTGAAATTATCCCCAGGACACTCCAATATTACCAGACAAATGACATACTTCGTTTGCGGCTGCCATTCTGGCAATGATCGCAACAGCTTCGCGCATGAAGAATCTTCCATCTCCCCCGACAACCAAGGTACATCCTCGCCTCTCTTCCACCGGGATCGACTCTAGAATACATTGTATGAAATTTTCTGTGTAGTGGGGCTGCTGGAAAACTTTCACAGCTTTCCTTAAGCCTGATGTGCCGGGTTTTTGCCCATCAAATGGCGAGGTGTCTTGCAACGTGACTGTCACCATGTTCCTTTCTTCAGCGCGGTGTTGCATCGGTAAAAAATTCAGCGGTTTTCCGAACGGGACTGAAAGGTCACGCAACCTTAAGGTGCGGTGTTTGTTACACAATAGTGTCGCTCCGATACTATTGCGTCGTTAACCATTTCGCTTCGTTTCGCTGATTGAAAGCCTGGAACAGACTTAACTTAGGAGCAACTAAAAAATAAATGTACTGCTTGAAATTGGGAAACTCCGACCAGTGATTAGTCCTGTACCCAGACCTTTCACGTCCAAGCGGTTGTGTTCACGGTATGATCTGAGTACAAAACACTTACACCCCAACATCAGTATACATATTCTCCATACTGTTCTCTATACATTTCCTAAGGTGCTGACAAGGAGAATTTGTTTAACAATCAAGAGCTTCTTGAGTTAGTGATCATTTCCTTTATTCTCCTGACCTTAATGAATGACCCAGGGGGGATATTGTAAGGAGAAATTAGATGCTAGTCACCCATAGGCGTTAAAGTGTTCATGTTTGAGAGAAAAAGTTGTGAACGACCAAACTAACCACGGTTCGGTAGGGTGATGGCCAAATAACCAAGCACGGCAATCGCGTTACACTGATGGAGTGCTGTCACTCTAGTTCTTAAAATGGCGGAAAGTTATCAGTAAAAGCGACAGACGCTTTAAGAGGGTTTCGACAATGCGAGTGAAAACCATCATCATACAAGCAGATACCAGAGTCAATGGAATGGTTTGATTCTGAGTCATTGAAAGCGCATTGGTTAGTTTTATCGTTTAGGCTTCAAAGTCAAGCAGTGTTCTTCAGCCGTGACTGGTCAACTCCAATCCGTGCTTTAAGTTTCTGTGCGCTGAGACCGCAGGTCCTCATTTTTGGCACTTGACACGAGGCGGGAAATAATTAGACCTTAAGCAACGCCAGCGAAGTCTGTAAGGGGTCTACTGCCAGATCTCCGACAAAATATCTCACCGATTCGTCTTAAATATTCACAGGAAGCGAAAGACGCGCGTCCTGTAA
Source organism: Stylophora pistillata (assembly GCF_964205215.1). NCBI lineage: Eukaryota > Metazoa > Cnidaria > Anthozoa > Scleractinia > Pocilloporidae > Stylophora > Stylophora pistillata. Next base: position 7,918,168 of record NC_142529.1, on the reverse strand, counting down.
CGCATACAATGAGGATAGACTCAGCTTTTTACACCCTTACATCGGTTTGCATTTTCTCCTAACTGTTCTCTATACATTTCCTAAGGTGCTAACAAGGAGAATTTGTTTCTCAATCAAGAGCTGCTTTAGTTGGAAATCATTTCCTTTATTCTGATCGCCTTCATGTTTGATTCAGGGGTGATTCTGTAAGGAGAAATTAGATGCTAGTCACCCTTAAAAGTTCAGGAGGTAAACTGGGGATCCAGCGATTCATTCAAGAAGAATAATAGATTTCAGTTATAGTGAACCCAATTTATTTCTGATGTTTCGTAAAGCTTCATCTTCTCCAGTCATTAATACGAACATCAAAATATTCGGCTTAACTTCAGCAATGAAAGCTGAACTACATAGCACCATAGGATAACTTCGAAAACACGATATGTAAACTATTTCGTGCAAACTAGATTGATTCTTAAAGATAAATTTTCTATTTTCGCAAATTATAATTAGTTTTATAACATGACACAATAGTGTACGCTGTGGTGTTTACCATTTGTTAAATAGTCGACCTACTACCTTGGAAATTTGGTTTCACGGATAACTTCGTAAACAGAATACAAGTCAGTCTTTTAACTCCACAAAAACAGAGATAAACACAACTTACTACGTATGATGCACGATCTTCGCAGTAGATAGCGCTATTTATGCAATAGCGAAAATCAGACCTGAAAACTTTTTTTTTCAGGTCTGATTTTCGCTATTGCATAAATAGCGCTATCTACTGCGAGGATGGCACATCATACGTATCTAATACCGCAACAACACAACTTACCGATGGCAACAACACAACTTACTGATGGCAATAAACATTGTTTTAACCTACTTAGTACCAAAGCAGTTAAAAAGAGAAATTTTCATTTGAGCGTCCAAAGTAATCCGGACTTGCTTTGTTTTTGCTAGACGACGCTCTGTGATTGGTCCAGAAAACTCGCGCCAATCTTTCAACTAATCAGATGCAAACCTAAAACCAATTACGACTTGGTCGCTCGCGCGTTTTCCCGCCCTTTGGGCAGTTTGGTCTGTTTTACTTAGAGTTCTGATTGGCTCTCAAAGATATTTCCTTTCTTTTGATTGGCCAATGTGATTACTTTGGTTTTGGTTTTACGACACTCAAAACAAAAAGCCCTCTAGCCTAGTAAAAGTTCAAATTTGAACGAAAGTTACACATTTCTTCTGTATATGGTTTTTATCTATAGTTCAAAACCACACGTTTAAATCGAAGGATTATATATCAAAACACTCACTGGTACTTTAAATTGCTAAAATACTAAAACACATCTTAATATTTGCCGTTATGACTGGATGAGTGTGAGAGAATCCAACACCCGTTATAGGAAAAATGATATTTCACGGAGACAACACTAAAAAGAAAATCACCTGCTAGGTGCCTATCTGACAACGAGAAAAAAGTGACTCTAAGATTGAAGGTTGATTAAACAAGATCAAAATCACCAATAAAGTCTAACTTCATACTGAATCGTACAAAAGCAGCGAAAGAAAGCCAACCGAAACAACCATTGAAGAGGAAAAAACCGGGTAATTGGCAATACATAAGTGATTTTTTCAGTGTCTTCTCAACGTAACAATGCATTTGTTCTCCACAACGTTTAACATCCGGAATTTACTGCTTGCTCCTCCAGATGGTGACACTTGAGTGGCACATGTCAGACTTGCGCAGTCCTTCTCGCTTGCTTTTCACCAGGCGCAGCTCCAAAAGAGAAAATCTGAGGGTAAGAAGGGAAGAGCGATAAGTAAAGTCTTCCACGTTCATGCAATGCAATTGGGTAATTGCGTTCCACTAGGAGAAGCCTGGTGACATTCGTAAAAATTTTTTCGCGAGCGAGATTGGAGCGCGTACATGCAGATACGTGTAAGCTGATTAAGTACAAATTTCGTGGCGGATAAGAACAAAGAGGGGGGTCGAACAAATTGCCGCACAAGCGTTAGCCCTCCTCATCCCCACCCCCCTCCCCCAATGAAAAATTAACGCTACAATGTAACAGTAATAGGAGGACGTCGGATAAACAATTAAGACAGCCATTACTTGTTTCCGAGCACAGCTTTCAGTGATTCAAGATCCCATGTGATGTTAGTCTTGATGATCAAAAGACCTTTTGGACTAATGATGTCCCATAGGCGGATCAACCACGCTACGTAAACACAGAAAAAATACACTCATCGTTAGAACCCTTTTCAACCCAATGTAACAACACCAAAACTGACATTTTCACGACAGCAAATCAGAAGTAAGGTAAAGGTCTCAAAAAGGCATTGAGAAATCAAAGAGAACCAAACAAATATGCAAATTGTAAATAGTTCTTGAATGTTTTATATTGTACATAGGTTATGCCTGTTTTTATCTTTTATTCCAGTTTTCCTTCTATAACTTTTGTTTCTTCATCTTGAATAGATACGTTATGTTATATAAGTCCTGAAGCGCGGGAAAAACGCGAGTGGCCAAGTGGCGATGGGTTTAAGTCTTGCATCCGATTGGTTGGGAGCATGGCACGAGTTTCATAACCAAGTTTGGAGCGCTTTTAATTGTGATTTGACTGGCCCGGTTTTTGTTGACCCTTGATAAAGGCATATCGCGATTAAAAAAAAATCGGTTTTGAACTATACCTGATGCAGAATACAGTTCAAGAATTCAGCGCAGATATAGTTTGCGAAAATGGTTTATATCTGTATAGAGACTCTTAACCTTTTACTTCCAAGATCTGATTGTTAATTCTCCCATCTAGCTGCTACACATTTCCTTGTAAATTAGTTACGAGAATTTGGTGTTAGATCAAGATAACAACTTCTACCTGATAAGTTCGCATATTCTCTTTACTGGATAATGCACGAATATCAAAGGGAAAACTTGGATTATAATCACTTCTGGGAGTTAAAGAGTTTAAAAACTAAAAAAAGGTATGTCAAGTTGAATCCCAGTAACGGCTAAATTCGCAGACATTAAGATGAATTCTGCCAGGATAAGGTTCATTTACCTTTAACATTGGCCAGACGGTGAAGACAAGACATGACAATGACGTCATAAGTTCCAATCTCATTTGGCAGCCAGGTGAACTATGGACGAAAATATTTGAATTTTAAATTAAGCAAACAAATAAAACAAACAAACGAACAATACATTATCTTACCAGAACGTAGTTTCCTTTAGTGATTCAAAGTAACAACGAACAGCAACTCGGATATAACTTTCAGCCGTTTTCCGGATTAAAAGTAAGGACGACTTTTACTTCAATAATCTCCTTTGCAGCCTTTGTTTGGTCACGTCACACAGTCTGCTCTTTTCTGACAAGTTCAAACGACTGCGCAAGAGACCATCACCTCCGTAGCATCCAAATAAAAAATGCGTCACGCAATATCAACTCATCACCAGAGTAACACCTGAACAAATTCTAACAATCAGAGCCGCAGAGGTCTTGCAATTAAGTACTACTAACCTGTTGGAACATCACTTTCTCAGTATTAGCTACGATCTTGTTCAGAGGAATACCGGGTAAATGTTTGTCCAGGGCGCTGGTGATCTCCAAAGATTTTCCTTGCTGAATCTTAAGGGCTGCATCGAGCAGACGCCCACTATGATCGATGGCAATCACCTGCAAGGGATAGAAAAACAATTACTTTCTTCCGAGAGGGAATAGTAAAGACATCCCTCGACTCAAATGAATAAGGGAGCTAAGTTTCTAAAGAAACTGTGGTGCTGCGTCACTGGGGAGTTTTACAAGATAACTTGGTTTTATCAACTGAGTCGACAGTCTAAATTGGTCACTGTGGAGTTTCCAAAGCTGCCGTTTCAAGCGTAAGCCCTTCCTGCAGTCAGTTTGGTTCACAGTACAGCGGGGATTCTACCTCACAGTAACGCTTTCGTAAGTTTTTTTTCCCCTTTTATCGAGGATAAAATAAAAAAGTTATTTCCCGGCTTCGGTTCGGTGTGTTAACTGTGAGATTTCATTGTTTCCTTAGGATGTTTCCCTTTGTTCTCAGTAGTAGTAGTCCTTTGGTTTTACAACCCTTGATCCTAAAACCCTTTTGAGCGCAAGTTTGAAAGCAGGTTAATGTCTTAAAGCGCTTCTCGACTGAGTGTCGTAAAACCCAAACTAAAGTGTTCGTAACGCCCAATCAGAAGAAACAAATATACCCTTGGCAGCCAATAACTACTCAAAGTAAAAACAACCAATATATTAACTTCATATATTTCATTGTATCTCAAACTGTCTTAAGCGTGGGAAAACGCGGGAATCTGATTGGTTGAGAGAGTGGCACGAGTTTTCTGGACCAATTACAGAGCGAAGTAAATCAAACTAAAGCACTCTCGGATTACTTTCGATGCTCAATCGGAAATTGCTGTATACTAGCTAAATCGAAAATTCTAGACTCGCCTGCTCAAAGTGCCTGCTCAGTTCATACGAGAGTCGCCCTACAGAGCACATGATTTCTAGAGCGTTCTTCACAGGGTAATCGCACTTTTGTATGGCTTCCACACACATCTGCACAAGCTCCTCGCGCTCTTGTACGTTGTTTTCCATTCCCTGAAAACAAACATACGAATTGTGGATCAAACATAAAATGATTCTAATAAAGCCGGGTCCACGACACATGACATTCAGAAGTCACCTACTCTAAAGAAGGGAGGGAAAGTCTTGAATTTTGTCGTGTACAGTATTTGTTATTTACTTTTCAGTGACGCCTGTTTGGTGCGGTATTTACACTGCAAGGAGAATTGAAGTACATGTCCGAGACGTGGGATCTTTAAAAGGAGGAGGGGAATGGTTACGAATTTCCTCACATCCTACGTCGAGTGGCTTGTTTCACTGGAGAAAGGATCGGCGAATGATCAGATAGCACTCAAAAAGGTTTTTTTGCAATGCATTTCTATGCATTCGCACGTTTTACCACCTGAATTTTATGGCTTGTATGTTGCTGAACGTGTCTGTTGTTGTTTATCTCTCAAAGAGAGAGGACACGGGCTCTCTCTCTCTCCGCTCCTTCCCCTGGGGTATGCCATCGTTGATCATGGTTTGCTAAATGTTCTTGATTTTAGGCACAGACCAACGAGTCGTGTGAAGCCTGGAAACCATTTTATATTGGCCTGAGAACATAGTGCACCTGTCATGCATGTAGGACTCACCAAAAGATCCCCATAGTGTGACGAGATCTCGCTCAGCAGAAACTCTTCCGCATCATCATGGTATTGTGGATTGGTGGTGCAGTAATACGCACTGCTGTCAATGCCAGGCACAGTCGAAGGATTGTCTGAGGTGAATTACAGAAGATGCGAATGAACAAAAAAGACAACCTTGGCAAATGGATACCTACATGCACTCAGTGGCCCAGAGTGTTCCTGGACAGTGCAAGAAAATTGAACCCTTGCATCCCTAAGAGCATATAGCATCCAATTTCTCCCCACAGTAACACCCCTGAATGAAACATGGAGGGTTACAAGAATGTAAAGAGGCTCTCGAGACGGGACCTCCATTTATTCGTCTCTATCCGAGAAGACTAGAATATCTAACCATTTCTTGATGTTATAGAAAGGTAGCAAATTCTTCTCGATTATTTTAAGACTTTGAGTGTTAGTCCGGACGGGGCTCGAACCCTCGACCTCCCGCACAACATTCCAGTGCTCTATCCATTGAGCTAACCGGGAGGCGGTATGTAGAATATGCGTTCCGATGTCAGGGTATAAAGGTTTAAATCCCTCAAAACTATAATTGAACGAACTTCTTATATGCTGCCCAAGCTGCGACGATAAAACAGCTAACTTTCCTAGCCGGAGCCCGAAAATTTCCATTTTGGAGCAACTTCAGAATACCCGTCCACCTCATTTACATGTGTCGGGAGGCTTTGTAGAACGATGCATAAGACACTAGACGCTATTCTGAGTGGCCGGGTATTCTGAACTTTAGCCTTCATTTGGTTGCTTATGAGAATTTGATGTTGTATCAGGACAACATCCCCTTTCATATCATTTTCTCATTCCTCATCACCTGAAAGCTTGACATCATATTACAAATGTAAAGAAAATTCAACAAACAGTCAGATCAAAGAGCAAAATTATTGAAAAGTTCTTCTGACGAGATGCAATCCTTTTGTGGTCGATATCTTCGATTATATGGCCACAGCCATCCCAACCCACTCAACTTTACGTGGATTCACTGAGTCCTTGCTTTAGTTCTAAAATCGAGTATCACCAACAGCATAGCTAGGGGTTTGCACAGTATCATGGTCACTGTTAATATCTGACAAACTGCGCACTCACCCCTCCACTAAACCATCATCAGCTCCAACATTATCAGTTAGGTATCGTTGGGTTAGGGGAGGGGTAAGTACGTAGTTGCACTGGTCCTGACATAGTTCCGAGTACCAGTGAGGGAGAATAGTATTACAACCACTGTATACCCACCTTCTACACCAACTCCAAGCACAAACACAGGAGTCCCAACCAAACGTACTGGTGGACTATCCGCAATGGACTGCACAAGTCTGAAACCAAGATGTTGGAAGAAATGACGGCGGAAAGCGTAGCGAGAAAATCGTGATGCCTCACCTCCCGTGGAAACCCAGCTGCCACCCTGACGAAAAAAAAATTCGAATGTCTAAAAAACAGCACAAACTAATAAACCGAACTGAAATAAGGGGAGGGGGAAATTCTAGTCCCTTGGGATTGAATTCCCCGATCATTCTGATTGGTCCTTAGAAGGCACGGAGGTGGGATGCGGTGAAACGTTACTTACCATGATCATGTTGTGTCTTCCATCAAAACATGGCGTGGAAAAGTCATCATAAAGTATGTGAGGTTTGAAATCTTTAAGTCCGTTAAAATGGTCTTCACACCACTCCCATACATTTCCAGAGACATCGCAAAATCCAGCTTTGGAAGGCGGGAACAAGTTAACAGGCTTAAACCGAAAAAAATAAAAGAAAATATATAATATATACCGTATTATAGGTAATCAACAATGCACGTTGACAACGCGAAGAAAATTAACGTTACACTAAATTAACGCGAATTTTTTGATAAGCATCTTGCTTTATTTACTGCGATTTTCATAACTCTGCAAACTCGCACTTTACATTTCTGAACGCCAAACTGCATTTTGGCCTATGTCGATAAAACCCTCCAAGACAAGTCCACGGATGTTTCCAAGTTTTCGTTAAAGCCGAAAATTTGGTTTTGAAGCTTAACTAGACCCTATCAATTCAAAAGATCTTTCAAAGCCTCCGCGAAATCACCAAGTGCTGCTCACTCGTTTGATTGACGGAAACCAAACCGCAGTTTGATGCAGAAACACAAACTTGCTACACTGGCAAAATCTCAACATACACATGTCTCATGGAGAAAATGAAGCATTTACAGAAGTTAGCTTTTAGCAGATAAAGGTGCTTTAAAATAACAATGTTGTAAAATTGCGTGCATTAAATTTACAGCGACATTAATTAAGATACATTAAATTAACGCGAATTTTGTAAAATCGCGTTAATAAATTGCATTGTTAGTTTCCTATAATAAGGTATATATATTACATAAGTTAGACGAAGTAAAGGGAATAAACCATCTTCAAATAACTCATATAATCGACTGTACTTCCATTTTAAATGTCACGGAATTAATCGAACGTAATAATCAAAAAGACTTACAGTGGATGAGCCATAAGCCATATTGATGTTGGCTTTAATATTATCTTGGTAGATAATGTCGCAAATAGTACCCTCTGAAGGAGATTTCTGGAAAATAAAAAAGGATTTTTTTTTTTTAATTTCAGTGTAGGACAACTAAAAACCCTGGACTATGAACGCAACAGCGTTGGTGCAAAGGAACAGCGACTTTGAAACTAAGTTTTGCTGACAAGACTGGCAAAGCCTAACCTGGGGTCCTCGCATGGCATGATGTTCAGCTTCTGTAGGCAGACGGTAGTCTGGACCTTTCCAAGCACAGAAAGCTTTAGCTTCATGGTAGTTCACTTCTGCAGGCCAGTCCATGGGCATGTCTATCACCTCGAACATTGCACGGTACCTGTTTGTTCGAGCAAAAAGATACAAAAGAAGACATAATTATTTTTAAAACCACTAAAAAAGGAGACTAGTCAGCTTTACGTGTAAGGGTTATCGTCAAAGGTTATATTACATTCATCTAAATCATATATAAAATATGAACTTCGGCTTCTGCCAGGTATTCACTAAATAAACACAGCATGATCTAATTTATTCCATTTTCACTGCATTAAGTTTAGCAGTGGGAAGGACTAGAAAGGAACATAGGAACCATTCGTGCTAGTCCACCCATCCCACCCCAGGGGAGGACATCCATCACACAGTAATCTCGTGTGTGGGAAATTAATGTCTCCTACCGCAACCCTGAAGGAGACGGGACCTCCATTTATTCGTCCCTATCCGAGAAGACTAGAATATCTAACCATTAATTTTTTCTTGATGTTATAGAAAGGTAGCAAATTCTTCTCTATTATTTTAAGACCCTGAGTGTTGGTCTGGCCGAGGCTCGAACCCTCGACCTCCCGCACAACAGTCCCGTGCTCTATCCACTGAGCTAACCGGGATAGCTGCAAAGAGTGAAGAGAGGACAAAGTTTGACACCTGTTGGGTACAACAGGTGTCCCTTGCTTGCCAAAAAACAAGAAGTAGCATCCTGAACCAGTTGGTGTGAGTCAGACATCAAATTTTCTTACATCAAAACTTCTCTGACTCACTTGTAAGGACGTTCCATCTCCTCTGAGCCACCATTTGCATGTGTCAAGTTGTTCTGATGATCACCATTCAAGACACCATTAGCAAACCCATTAATGGCACCATTAGCAACACCATTAGCAAGTCCATTGGCAACACCATTGGTAACTCCATCTGCAACTCCATTGGCAAAACCATTGGCAAAACCATTGGCAACACCATTGGCAACACCATTGGCAACACCATTGGCAAAACCATTATGATGCCCATTCATGTTATGATTGACATCACTTTCTAAGTTACAGTGAGAGTAAGTTGCTAGGTCTCCACCACAACCAGATTTGCACTTCTGTCCACAAACCCAAAAAGTAGGATGATGCAATTTGCGGAACTGTTTCCACTTCCAGCCTAAAACAAAATAAGAAATTCATCAATCTCTCCATCTCAAAGTTACATGTACTCTAATTACTGGAAAATGTTCACCTTAGACACCTCAGTGTCTGTCTTAAGTATCTGTTTTCTTCACTACCAGTGAGTTCAATACGATGAACCATATTCCACAATATTAACCCTTTCCATCCCAACATCAATATGTATATTATCCATTCTGTTCTCTAACTATTTTGTATGTACATTCGAGAAGAATTAAAATAAGATCTTTTTTATTCAAGGTGATCATTTCCATTATTCTTGTGACCTGAATATATGACTCAAAAGTAATATTGAGAGGGAAATTGGAGGCTCTTCACCCTAAGTGGTTAAATAGTTATGATTTGGCAGTTGTGTCAAACACCAAAACATGAGCAATTTTGATTCAAAATTTGAGCAAAAATTTTGTAGATTAAACCACATACAAAAAAGTCGGTTTTAAATCTACATTTGAGTTCAAACTAAGATATTTAATTCTGACATTTTTTCTTTCCATTTTGGGCTGAATTCAACTGTTTTATTCCTCTTAAACCGACAACAAATTTACTCAGAAATCAAGCTGTCATTATCAAGGAAATCAAAGGCGAATGTCATTTCAAAGTTATGTCTACAATTGAACAAAGAGGGCTTGACGAGACAGCTAGTAAACAATTCCAACCTTCGTCAGTCCAGTACTTGGAATCTTCATAGCCCCCATCATTCACAAACTCCAAATACTCCCAGTTGGTGATTAGATACTTGGAAGCCCTGAAAGGTGGAACCCTAGGGAAAGAATGATAGATGTCAGTTTGCTGCATGCATGGAACAATTTTTTAGGAATTAGAAATAGTAATTACCTTGTCATTTAAATGACACCAACACAAAACACACAATGTTTACAACAAGATGTTTATAAAATTCCCCTAAATTTTATATTCTTTTTCATCTCTTCCAAATCAATATTGAAAAGCTACCAAAAATTAGATAGTTATTTAAAATATGCATAATTATATAAAGCATGTAAAATACTGGGCCGAGTTGTTCAAAACACGGATAACTTAACCCAGGGCTAGTATGAATTTTTACTTTTAAGTTAGTTTTATAGCTCTGTAAAGGGATTTTTTTTGTATTTTGTCCTAATAGTTTCAAGTCATATCGAGAGAAGAACCAACAAAGCCTTCGCTCTTATAAGCACTCTTCTGCATAGGAAATTAAACCCAAGGTTAACTTCTAATCCTGGGTTAACATTAACCCCTTTTGAACAACCCAACTCTGACCACTGAGTGTTATATACAGTAATTGACCAAAGTTACTGCCATTGAAAACTTTCACAAATTACCAATAATATTTACAATATTTTAACACTTGGCTGACAGTTTTTCTATTTATAACAATAAATAATTATTAATAAGGTAAATAAAACCTAAGACTGATTAATTGACATTCAAAGTAACAAACTGGTAACCAAATATATATACATTTCATACTAAAAATAAAAAGCATCCACTCACCTTTTTCTTAGAATTAATAACTTTGAATATTATGTTTAGCTACAATACCATTTTACCCACAATTTTCATACAGTAAACTCAGAAACTGCTTTATATATGTATTGAATACAGCTCTTAAACAATGGTATTTTCCATGACTAATTTTTTAAGTAGTTTTCAATCAAAAAAACTTTAAGTACCCAATTACTATGAATGATCATACGAAACTGATTTGCAAGATGGTACTAGGTAATTTTGATGATTTTCAGGCTTAAAAATTTTAACTACATTCATTTTACTAGTAAATAATTTTATATTTAAATTAATTATTATAGCAAGGTAATTAAAACAAAGTTTACAAAATTAAGAAACATTGCAATTAGGGATAAAAAGTAGCTTACCATTAAATTATTTTATATTTGCAATGATTAAAATATGCTGCAGCTTAATCAACCTTGGTGCACACAATATTAATAGCAACAAAGACAACACACAAACAATGGATGGCAACAAAAACAGCACAACAATGGATTATAAAACAACATCAGACAATTAAGTGTTGTTTAACAAAGATTCAAACTCACTAATCCACAGCTAATGGGACAGACATATTTATAATCAACTTCCACAATAAGTTAATTCTTCCAAAGTTGTAGTTTGTGACATTTATTCAACTGTCACAATTCACATATTTCTACTAGAGTAACAACTTGAGGGCAGTAAAATGTTTGGTCTTGTAGTCTGATTGTCTAAGTGAGCAAAGTCCTGAGATGTCCATAGCATGAGGACTGCGTGATGTTTAAGGATAACCTTATTACCATCAGCAGAATCAAGTGAGGAGTTGTCTGTACAGATGTCAGTTGTCGGATGTCTAGTTCGCGAGTCTGATTGTTTGAGTGAAAAAAGTCCTGAAATGGACTTTTGTCCATAGCAAGGACTTACGATAGGATAAACAGCTGTCATAAGCAGTTCAGGTAAAGAGAGGAATTGTCTGTCCTTTGGGTGTTTTCAGTCTGGTTCATGAAAACTGATCAGTCAGAGAGAACTGATGGGTCAGTTTTGCCATGGTGTTACTGTGATAGTGAAATAAAGGTGGAAAGATCACTCTTTGACTGTCAATTCTAACAGATCATGCACCGTTTCTCAGACCCTGCTAACTCACTTGACATTCCATTCGCCATATTCGTTGTCCCAGCCATATGATGGAAAGTTTTCTGGTTTGCCCATGCTCACAGCCCGCTCTGTTATTTCAATCAGTGGATTGGACGACACAGGATCGCCTGATAGTTGGTATCATACATGATTTTACAAAAAACACTATTTCGTTTATAACACACCGGAAATGTGGAATTCCCGTGGGAGAGAAGATGGAGCTCAAGATCCTCTTGGTAAATGAAACCCACAAATCTTTTCCTATTGAAATTTTAAATTCTTGCCAGGTTTTCAAAAAAGATTAAAATGGAGACATAGGAAGGTTTAAGATACTCGGGACCCACCTTAAAATCCAATGAAACAGGTAAAGGGATGGACATAAATTATCCTTGACAATAAATCTCCTCTAAGTCACTCAACCATTCCTCTCTGCTCTCCTCTTTGTACAGTACACATGATAGCCCCCCATCACCCCCCTCCCAGTCAATTCCTCCCACCCTTCCCCTCTAGTTTCTGCTATCTCATAAATTCCACTCTTTCAAATTGATTTTTTCTCACTTTAAATCCCACTTTTTCTGCAAACCATTCCTTCAACTCAACCCACTTCACACAAGATCAATTTTGTGTTTGTTAATTTTTCCCCACACCCAAATTTGAAAAAAGAAAAAAAACCTGGCAAGAATCTCTAGTGTTTTGTAAATTCTGCATTTTGGACAATCCATTACTGTTTAGTCAAAAACTTTGGGTGCATTTTAAAAGCAGTTTTTTGGTAGACAGTCCAGTAAAATTTTCTTTAAACATTCAGTTTCAAACAATGAAAACAGTGATGACTGCAAAAAAAATTTGAAGCAGCAGCCAGTTTTCACTTCCTTTTGGAAATAGATTTCAAAACAAGGAATGCATGTGCAATGTATTTTGCTGTGACAGGCATTTGTTTTCATTAGCAACAATGATCAGTATGTGTCAAACTCGAAAAGTAATTAAGGGCCAATTGAATTTGAGTATTCAGTTGTATCACAAAGCAATAATTCTAACCAGTTTGCTCCAATTGTTAAGTTTTAGTCTCCATTTAAAATTAGTCAGTCTGCTTTCAATTTTTGTTCAGAATAATTTGTTAGCACCTAATTTACACTTGGATGTTTTAAGATCACTAATTTCTTGGAGTGATAATTTTCCTCCTGGACACTTTTGGTGCATTTTGCATAATCCTCAAAGAACAATGGACAATTTCAGTGAGAGTTGAGTTACAAGCTCTATTCTCTTCAGGTTGTGTTATGTATTTGCTATAGTTGTGCATTTGTGTAACACTTTACATTTGATGAGAATGTTTGAATCATTCCACCATTGTGATACAGATACCTCACGAAGGATGGATTTCATTCTGTGAGACAGTGAACTGGTAGTCGAGACAAAGTAAGTGTTCTGTTCCAGCTATGCATGGGCACAAATCTGTAGGCACCTTGTTACGAGACCAGTTTCCAGGATAACAGAAGGCTAAGGTCGGGCCATTTTTCATGGGAACCAGAGATGAACACATTTTAGGACCCACAAGGATGCAGTTCAGATATGAAAGGGGCCCTTACCTTGCCCCACCACAGACTGATAGAGTTTCATATTTTATAGGAACACCTTATGGGTTTCCATACTATTCCAATATAACAGTCATTTTCCAAGCATTGCAACCATAATAAAAAAAAAAACCTTTTTAAGGTTAATGGCCTGTATTAACATACATACTCTGTAGTTGCCATATATCATTTTGGAGAAACTTTTCAGTTAAGTGTAATGTATAGATAACACTTTTTATTTGTAACAGTTTTAGATGAATTTGTTCACAATGAAGTTTTCAACTAAGCAGACAACTTAGTTGCTAACACATAAACAATAACTGCTTTGGAAGCAATTTAAGATCTTGCAGTAGATTTTACAAAGCTTATCATTTTCATGACATGAAGTTTAAAGTAATCCAATCCTCTCAAGAAGGTGTAATACATTTTACGTATACCAAGGGACTGTTATATTGGAATAGCTAATATCATGAGTTAAACATATATTAAAAATGTCAGTGTACCCTCTAATTCTTTACTTCTAACTTAATTATACACAAATAGTTCTTTAGTATTCTGCTACTAAATTTTATGCCAAAATACGCAACCTTGGCTACCTGAAAACTGAATCTAACTCTTTCCTAACAACCATGCACACTGCCTGGCTAAATAAAACTATCCCATATAATTTTTTCCTCCCACAACATGATGTCTGCCTTTCCAGTAATCATACGTAGTTAGCAAACATATGAATGCCTTACATGATATCACAATTATGTACAAGCTATGATTTTTACCTGTAGTCAATGGTCCATTTTTCCATCCCTTGGGCTTCTTGACAAGATCCAGTGGCATCTGACGAATCAACACTGAGGAGGTCTCAAAGTGGATCCTTGCAAAAAGCAAAAAAAATGGGTTGATTGTTATATAACATATCATTAATTAATATACAGCTAGCAAACTTCAATAAATATCCATGTATTATCAAAATACATGCAAGCAAATACAATTCTACAGGAGTAAGAAATTAAATTTTTAATCCCGAAAGTGGCCAAATTAAGTAATTTGCCTTAACAGCATCTATGCATTGTTAACTGCAATATTCCATTTTATGGTAGCATGCTTAGCTTGGTTGTCAAGCCTTTGAACAGGAGTGGGGCCAATTGTGACCTTGCTATGATAAAAGCATTCACTCCAAATAAAAGGCTTGGCAGCTAAGTACACAACTGTGAAATGGCCTTCTTACATACATGTGTAATATAATTTTGTGGGAAGTAAAAGGGTGAAGAGTAAAAGGAGGTCAAAAACTTGTGACAAAGAAGCTGTTATCGTTCTACAGTCAGTTTAATAAATACAGGCAATTAATTCAATTGTATTAAAGATCTTACCTAGTTGCTTGCTTTCCTTATTTCAAAGGAAGCTGGTGGAATATACATCTTATAAGGATTTCAGGTATTAGAGATTAATTAGCATATTGCAAAATCAACAGAGCAAATGCTATAAAAAAATACATCTTTATCTTAAATGCCATACCTTTCATGTTCAAATCCCATGAAAACTGCCCACTAAAATAAAGATAAGACACCCACTATCAGACCACCTTTGCCAAACATAATATGATCAGCACACAATCATTTAATCATAAATTCAAAGGGTGATAAAAACTAAGGTCTTTCCTTACCAGGTGTGATCAATATACAACTTCTCAACTCTAATTAACCCCTAAGAGTGACTAACACCTAATTTCTCCCAACAATATCACCCCTGAATTACTCATTCAAACATCACAATAATCACCGTATTTACCCGTGTATAATATATACACGCCCACATGTATAATGCAAACCCTTGTTTTTAACCTAATTTATAGGGAAAAAAGTTTTCCACGGCAAAAAAAGACAAGTTAAATATTTGTAAAATTATTTAATAAGACAACAAGAATATAGAACAAATTTACTATATCATTAACATCAATATCTTTTGCTACTTAGTTATTTATGACATTATTGAAATCAAACTTTAGGACTTTAAGCGAGGCCTGGCTTAATTGACAATTCCATGGCCCGATAAATATTATGAGTGAGCAACAATATATCTGAAAAGTATTGAAGATTTTGTGTCATGTTGTCATATTTTTAGAATTTTCAAACTAATGCTATGCAATTTTCTGGCCATAAAAGTAAAGTAAACAACAATAGAACCTCGATGAATTCCACTGTGTGCACTTTGTACAGACAAGAAACTGAACCGTGCATTTTTCACTTGTAACTACAGCAAATCAAGAACTGCTTTAAATAAAGTTTTTGTCCTGAAATATTTCTCACTTGCTTTCTTCTTGCTTCTCACTGAAAAATTCCATGCAACATGAGATCTCTTCACATGCGGCCAAATTTGCATATTCACTCTGAAATCTGATCCATGTGCCTGTTTGCACAATTGCGAAAATATTTAGGGATTTTTGTCCTTCCTCTTGATTTCAGAGTAAAAACTTAATATGCACCTATAATTTTTTATTGAAAATAAGTTATTTAATCAAAGCTTTAAATGTGTTACTTTTTTGTTGTGTTTTTTACATATGCAAATTAGGACGTACATGACAAACAATGGAATCCGTGTATAATATGCATCGCGGTTTTGATGGTTATTTTTGTAGAAAAAAAGTGCGCATTATACATGGGTAAATACAGTAAGGAAATGATCACCAACTAAAAAAGCTCTCGATTGTTAAGCAAATTCTACTTGTCAACACCTTAGGAAATGTATAGAGAACAGTATGGTGAATACAATGGATATATGAAGTTCATATATTTCGAACTGCGGTATAAATACGTATGATGCACGATCCTTCCCAGTAGATAGCGCTATTTATGCAATAGTGAAAGTCAGACCTGAAAAAAATCAGGCCTGTACGGGAGTCGAACCACTGACCTCTGCGATACTAGTGCAGCACTCCACCAATTGAGCTAACAAGCCAACTGGGAGCAGGCCGTTAAGTTGATTCGTAATAAACCCGTGATGATAAATCAGATACAGTGGATATATGAAGTTCATATAGTTTGAACTGCGGTATAAATGTGTATGATGCACGATCCTTTGCAGTAGATAGCGCTATATATGCAATAGCGAAAATCAGACCTGAAAAAAATCAGGCCTGTACGGGAGTCGAACCACTGACCTCTGCGATACTAGTGCAGCGCTGCACTAGTAGCGCAGAGGTCAGTGGTTCGACTCCCGTACAGGCCTGATTTTTTTCAGGTCTAATTTTCGCTACTGCATAAATAGCGCTATCTACTGCGAAGGATCGTGCATCATACGTAGTATGGAGAATATGAATACTGATGTCAGGGAGTAAAGGCTTAAAATAATAATATATTGTCAAACGGAAATGTGATGAAGGGATATAATCAAATACCAAATTCTCAGGGCTTAAATAGGAAGACAGTGAGGAGAATGAAGCAACAATTAGATCAGCAGAAGTGAGAGGGTTAAAACAAGACCCTGAGACAGTTTTACCCATTGGCTGTCCTGAGTAACAGGCAGTTCCAGTGGTGTGTTCTCAATGATATCCAACATGACTTGGCGTGCTTTCATACGGAATTCTGCCACTTCAGAAACTGTTGGCCATTTAAAGCTGCCTCCCATCCTATAGTTCTCCTGAGAATAATATAACCATCTCTCATCATGAATTTTGCATTAACTTTTTGACCCCTCAGAGTTACCATTGACTAATTTCTCCCTGCAAATACACCCCCTAATCAAACATTTGAGATCACTAACAAGAATAAAGGACATGATCACTAACTAAAGATTTTTAATCAAATTCTCCTTGTCAGCATCTTGGGAATGTATAGAGAACAGTGTGGAGAATATGCATACTGATGATGGGATAGAAAGGGTTCTGGATAGAAGTAAACTAATATACATTTAGCCTTAAATTCACTTAACATTCTCTATCTTGCAAACTATAAACCTTAACTATTCACATTAATAAACGAAGTTCACTCAATTGTTCTATTAGTTGAGTGATTGACATTTCGTTACTTCCGCATGGATTACAGATAGACCTCATGCTCGATGCGAAAAACCAGAACTTACTAATACTAATACTAATATAGTGTTTCTGACCGCTTGCAGCCTAAGGCTAAATTACGGGTGCAGTTTAAGGTTGAGAACGGACGTCAGCATATCAGGCGCCTCTGGCAGCCGCTTCAGTCCATTGATCTCACCTTCCCACCCATCCCACCCCAGGGGAGGACATCCATCACACAGTAATCTCATGTGTAGGAAATTAACGTCTCCTACCCCAACCCTGCAGGAGACAGGACCTCCATTTATTCATCCCTATCCGAGAAGGCTAGAATATCTAACCATTTCTTGATATTATAGAAAGGCAGCAAATTCTTCTCAATTATTTTAAGACCCTGAGTGTTGGTCCGGCTGGGGCTCGAACCCTTGACCTCCCACACAACAGTCCAGCGCTCTATCCATTGAGCTAACCGGGAGGCGGTTATGTTTTGCATTATTGAATTAAACCAACTAGAATATCAATGATTATGAACTTTGGATGACAGCAATGAAATGTCCACCTGTCATATCAACCATTCCACCATTTCTTTTGGGTTTATCTTACAATTTTTAACCAATTCTGCCTTGAATCAAACTGTTACTGAAAAATTCCTTTGGCTGGACCCACTCATAGCTGACTTTGAAGTATAGCTATCAATAAAACATATTAGTGAAAAATCCTTCAATAAAGTGTGGTTTATCCATAAATATGGGATTTAACTTTGAAAAGTTAATTTAGGTGAGTATATTTAATTTTAATATAATCTTCCATTGGCATACTGAAATTTGCCATAAGAAACAAAACAAAACAAAAATCTGTAATTTGCAAAATGGAAATTGTAATTTTATGAGGTGGAAATCCATGCATATGTAGCCTGCAGTGCCGGCGTATTTTGGGCGCGCGAGTGCACATTTTCGCATTAGGCCGCCATCTTAGATTTGGTAACTGTGGAGGATTGGGGCGAGGAAATATTTGCCGAGGGAGTAGGGTGGAAAAATGGGCAGCGGGGGAGAGGGAGGGGAAGGAAATCCTTCCCCTCCCTCTCCCCCGCTGCCCATTTTTCCACTTAACACCTACTCCCTCGGCAAATATTTCCTTGCCCCAATCCTCCACAGTTACCAAATCTAAGATGGCGGCCTAATGCGAAAATGTGCACTCGCGCGCCCAAAATACGCCGGCACTGCAGGCTATGCATATGCAACATACAGGCTATTTCATTTACAAATAAATGAGAAAAATACACATCAATGCATAAAAAAAATCTATCAAAAATATTTTTTTACCGTGTCATCCCATGACATTTCATCTACACCAGTCTCAAAGAGTGTTTCTAAATAAAAATCCACCCTCTCCTGAAATTAAAAATATATATATATATATATCAATATATATAAAGCAAATGAGTCAAATACAAACCTATCCAGTTGAGATTAACAAGGACTTCAAACCATTTCTCCTTTCAATCAGCCTTTTATTAGACATTACAACCCTTTAATTCTCAATACAGTGGAACCTCGATTTAACGAACCTCTATATAACGAAGTCCTCAGTATAACAAACAATACTTCAGTTTCAGCCCATTTAAAGTTACAGTAAAATGTTTGCCACAGAACCTCAATATAATGAACCCTTGATATAAGGAAGCAATTTCCCCAGTCCCTTGGCACTTCGTTAAGTCAAGGTTCCATTGTATCTGAATTTTACCACTTCTCCCATCAAGCTGCTATCCATTCCCTAACCTTGTAAATTAGTAACATGAATTTGGTGTTGAAGTGAGATAGCAACTTCTACCTGATAAGTTCATTATTCTCATTACCTGTTTGCTGAATAATATATCAATAGTGTAAAGAGATGTAACAAGTTAATTGCTTATATATGAGGGTTAAAAAGTTACAGGTAAATGCCTGGTTGAATAGTTTGGTCAAGGAAGGTAAGAATAAACTCTACAACTATAAATCTTCTTGGCTCATTTACAAGAATATGTAAAAGGAACTAGAATGGAGTGCAAAAGTCAATCAGTTTCAATGGAAAAATAAATGTATGATCACATTTGGCAAGTGTGAATCAAGTGTGATTCTTAAATTCACACTTTTTCACATAGTAAAAGTGTGATCACACTTGCAATCACACTTAAAAGTGTGGCTGAGTGTGATTCTTGTAGAAATCTTATCACACTACAAATAATTGAGATTATTAGACATTGTAGTCACCATCTGTCTTCTCATTGGCTAAACGCCCACAGTTAATTCTGGGAAACAGTGCAACCTACAGATTATTCGCTAATCTGTACCTAGAGATTAGTGAATAATCTGAAGGTTGCGCGTGCAATGCATGATTTCTGGTGGAGCAACGTCAAGTTCACGGACAGCGAAGTAAGAATGGCTTCTCGATTCGCCTCATCGACCTAGCGAGAAATTGAGAAATTACTTGAAGATAAAAATTTGGAAAATACTTAAGAAAAGCATTAACCTTTCTGCACTTGATTATTTTATAAAAATGGTGAAAGTTTGTTTACCACACAGTTGTACATTTTTAAGTGTCCGAAAATAAACTGTGTTTGCCGCGATAATGCGTTTGGTGTTATTTTCTTTAAAATAATGTATAATAAAACGATTATTGGATTCAGTTTTTGTGATATCCAGAATGATCAAGGTCTCAGTTAATGTTATCAGTCTCAGCCTTCGGCTTCGGCTGATAACACTTACCTCGACCCTGATTATTCCGGATATCACAAACACCTCATCCAATAATTGTTTAAAATATACCCTAATTTCCGGCCGATTACCCGCACGGCAGATTACCAGCACCGGCCAACTGTTGCATACGGCGAAAAAAAAAGTCAACAGATTACCCACACCGGTGGATAACCCACACCTTATGTTCAGTGCCATGTTGACTTGTTGAAAGAAAGTTTAAAGGCCAAAGAAATTCAGACGCATGTTCAATTCGGTGTCTATATTAGCATGTACTTTATTGTTAAAATGATACAGTAAAAACACTAACATTTTGTGCGAGCGATCGTTCAGCACCATGAAATTAGTTGAGTTTGACACCCATTATTTTCAATATTCCATTGATACATGTGGGCTTTCAAACTACTATCAGTGATTTCTTAAAAAATCGATATCTCTGGTTCTACTGGGCCTAAAGAGTCCCTTAAAATGGAAAAATTCTCTTTAGCTCAAGCTAGTGTTAACTGGAAATTTGTTACTGATGTGCCAGATATTCTTGGATTATTTTAGTCACCGTGAAGGTTTTGTTTACACACATGCCGATAAAAATTTGTTCACACGCAACTAATTATGCGTGAAATAAACTCGAGTCGGCATCATGTTTTCATGCTGGTTTGTGGCACTCTTAATCACAGGCAGCCTAAGCTCACTACTAGAAAAGCAGATGTGACTCTTACCGTGTTGCCCAACGATTTATATTTATAAAGGTTTGTATGGGATGCTATTGGTTTGCCTTAAAAGAGAGGAAAAATGTCTTGTTTTGAAATAAAATGAACTTACCTTACTGCCTTATTGTTTTCTTTGTTGATTCCTAGCATCTAAGGCCACTTTGAAGCATTTTCGGCGAGTTAGCGCTATGTTGGTGTTCAACTGCTGAGAGAAAGACAAGGCTGGACACCTATTTTAGAAGTGTCCGTCGCCTGAAGCAAATAATTCCGCCAAAAAACTACCACCAGTCTCCATTCCTCCAGAAAATCAAAGCAGAGGTGTTGCAGTTCCATTTCCACTCACTAGGTTCCCAATTCCTCCCACAGATCTTTCACTAGCGATGCTTTTATCTCCAGATCGATTGGCTTTCCAATTTTGAATTTGGTTGGTTGAAACATTTGTGGGGCCGTTCGCTGGTCGCACAGTATGTCGGGTAACAAAAATAAGCCCGGCAAGGGTAGCCAGCGGTCTGCAGTGGACAAACAAACCAGTTAGCTCCCCTATATTTTTAAAATGCTTACCATGCCTTCCATGCCAGCGATGAAGTCATCATGTTAAAAAGAACAGGAAGAAAAAAATAAAGACTTCGGCGAATTCAAGGATAATGACGATTGATCCTGTATTCACGAGTCTGTATTCAAGATCAAAGCAAAGATTAAAACAGCAATGACATCAAATATGAATATATGAAGTTCATATATTTTGAACTGTGGTTATAGAGATGTGTATGATGCACGATCCTCGCAGGAGAGAGCACTATTTATGCAATAGCAAAAATCAGACCTGAAAAAAATCAGGCCTGTACAGGATTCGAACCACTGACCTCTGACCCCTGATTTTTTTCAGGTCTGATTTTCGCTATTGCATAAATAGCACTCTCTACTGTGAGGATCATGCATCATACGCATCTCTATAACCGCAGTTCAAAATATATGAACTTCATATATTCATCATAGTTTATGTCATTGCTGTTTTAATCTTTGCTTTGACCTTGAATACAGACTCATGAATACAGGATCCATCATCATTGTTGCTCTCATCCTTGAATTCGCCGAAGTCATTATTTTTTTTCTTCCTGTTCTTCTTAACGTGATGTCTTTATCGCTGGCATGGAAGGCATGGTAAGCATTTTAAAAATATAGGGGAGCTAACTTGTTTGTTTGTCCACTGCAGGCTGCTGGCTACCCTTGCCGGGCTTATTTTTGTTACCCAACATACTGTGCGATCGGCAAACGGGCCCACAAATGTTTCAACCAACCAAATTCAAAATTGGAAAGCCAATCGATCTGGAGATAAAAGCATCACTAGTGAAAGACCTGTGGGAGGAATTGGGAACCGAGTGAATGGAAATGGAACTGCAACATCTCTGCTTTTGATTTTCTGGAGGAATCGAGACTGGTGGTAATTTTTTGGCAGAATTATTCGCTTCGGGCGATGGACACTTCTAAAATAGGTGTCTGGCCTTGTCTTTCTTTTAGCAGTTGAACACCAACATAGCGCTAACTCGCCGAAAATGCTTCAAAATGGCCTAAGATGCTAGGAATCAACCAAGAAAACAAAAAGGCAATAAGGTAAGTCCATTTTATATCTAAACAAGACATTTTTTCCACTATTTTAAGGCAAACCGATAACATCCCATACCAACCTTTATAAATATAAAATGTTGCACAACACGGTAAGAGTCACGTCTGCTTTTCTTGTAGTGAGCTTGGGCTGCCTGTGTCTTATACAATGAAATTAATTTGAGAGGTGGAAACGCAGGTAGACGAGAATTTTTTTCAATTCAACAACAAGCAGATTTTAAAACTGTCACATAACCCGCACCTCCCTATCACCTGCAGTGGCGCGTGTTTCATGCAAAATCAACAGATTACCCGCGGGTAATCAGCCGGAAAATACAGTAGTATGAAAAGACACCCTGCGAAAAAAATCGTATTAACCCTTTGGCTCCCAGAAGTGATCAACATGTAACTTGTCTCTATAATATCCATACACGATCCAGCAAACAGGTAATGAGAATCCACAAACTTATCAGTAAGAAGTTGTTACCTTGATTGAACACCAAATTCTTGTAATCAATTTACAAGGAAATGTGTAGCAGCTAGAGGGGAGAATTAACAATCAGATCTTGGGAGTTCAAGGGTTAAAACTATGCACTCCCAAAAAAGTGTTAAATTACCGCATTTATTGCATCCATTTTGAAATCGCTGGTGGTCCCTGTAATCTGATTGGCTCCAATTGGTGTGATTTATTCACGAATCGCACTATTTTTTGCTCTAAATTGCATCATTTTATGCTTGACTGAGTTTTTGACACATGACGTTAGTCTTTCTGTTTTGCATACAAAATAAGATGTAAAGGCGTTTCCAGTTCCACTTTTTATCTAAAAACTGGCTCAGTACTGCATCAGTAAAATATTTAAATTGACCAAGTCCTGTATTTGGGCTATTTTAAAATGGATGTAATAAAGTGGTAATTGAACCTCGTGTAGCGCAATTTTGGTCTGAAATCATACTTGTGATATCAAATCGAAATTACGCTGCGTGCTCGTTCGATTTTGAAATCACGCATATGATTTCAGCCCAAATTGCACTCCACTTAGTTCAATTACCAGTATTTACCCGTGTATAATACGCACCGCTGTATAATGCACACCCTTATTTTTAACCTAATTTATCAGAAAAAAAAGTTTTTCATAGCAAAAAAGACAAGTTAAATATTCATACAATTATTTATGAAGACAACAAGGATAAGAAATTTAGTATATCATTACCATCAATATCTTTTGCTACTTAGTTATTAATGACATTAATAACTAAATATTATGGGTGAGCAACAATATGTCCAAAAAGTTTAATTTAGATTTTGTGTCATATCGTCGTATTTTTAAAATTTTCAAACTAATGCTATGCAATGTTTTGGCCATAAAGTCAAGTAAACAACAAAATAACCACGATGAATTCCAATGCATGCCCTTTGTACACATAAATTTGCACATTTTTGCTTATAACAGCAAATCAAGAACTGCCTTATATAAAGCTTTTGTCCTGAAATATTTCTCACTCTCTTTCTTCTTACTTCTCATTGAAAAATTCCATGTAACATGAAATCTCTTCACATGCAGCCAAATTTGCATGTTCACTTTGAAATCTGATCCACGCGCCTGTTTGCACACTTGCAAAAATATTTAGTGATTTTTGCCTTTCCTCTTGATTTTAGAGTAAAAACTTGATATGCACCTATAATTTTTCATTGAAAATAAATCATACAATCAAAGCTTTAAATGTGTTACTTTTTTTGTTGTATTTTTAACGTATGCAAATTAGGATGCGAGTGCCAAACAATGGAATCTGTGTATAATACGCACCGCAATTTTGATGGTTATTTTTGTAGAAAAAAAGTGTGCATTATACACAGGTAAATACAGTACCCACTGGAAACTTTGCTTGTCGATGAATTTGCTCCAAATCTGTAAATTTAATACTTGGTCTTTAAAAATAATTAACAGTCATGGTTTATATACAGTCAACATCTAATTTCAATACCATGTAACATGCATACCTTCAGAAGGCCTGAAAGCACAAGTTTATTGACATAAACAGCTGCTGTATGGCCAAAGTAAAATATCAAAGGAAGACGTAGACGATCTGGGCATTTGTAAAATGCTGACTCATCTAAAACAGAATACAAAACCAAGAGAAATGTTAAAATTCCCATTGCAGTGTTACTTGGACAGCAACAGTGTTATTGCATATATGCTGCTGGCCAGTTTGGTACAAATGGTAAGATATAAACTTTAAATTTTCACTTTATCTACAGCACAGATTGAATATTTCTAACTACTACACTAACCAGCTAACTTTTGATGCCTTTGGCAATCTTTTAATCAGAAATGGTAAATGTTGTTTGGTTACTAAGTTCTGTTAATTAGGTTTCAGGCTCAATATTTTACAGTTGCCTTTTGGCTACCTAACATCCTGAAATGGTTGTCAGAAGTGAGGGTCCCCTATACCCCTTTGCAAAACTCGGTCATGTTAAAATGTTTGACCTTTTCAGGCTTCACAAACAATGTTCAAAACTCTTTCATGTTCCCACTAACTCTCTGATGTGATACAACTATATGCATGTTTATTATATGGCTGTGTCTCACAAGGACTGGGAACCACCAAATTCACAAATTTGATTGGCTGAAATCAATATTGAAAGCAGTCTAGATTTTCCCATCTGGACCAGCATCTAGACTGGTCTAGGGAAAAAAGGTACAAAGAATATGAAAAATTGGCATATAAGACACAGCCATATAATAAACATCTTATTAACCGAGCTGGGTTACAGACACTGGCGACCTCAGTCAAGATTCTCCCATTCAGACCTCCTGCTCAGTTAATAAGAACTAAATATAACTAATAATCTCTTTGATAATGCCTTTAAGAAAGCACTTGGGACAGCAGAAACAAAAGAAATCTTTTGATCATTTCATTTAGTGGTAAACTCAGTGATACAGAAAAGACTGAAAAAAACAAAATTGCAGACAGAAGGTCTTTTTTTCTAAATCTGCATTTTATCAAATATTCAGATTGTCAGCCATGATAACAAGAGGTGAATATTAGCACCAAAAAAAATATATATATCTGAACAGTTCAACATCAAATGAGTCTGATATACCACAAAACAAACACATTTCACATTCAAATTAACATGCAGCGGAAGGGTGGATTCAAAAAAAATATAAAATGCTACAGGAATAATCTCAAAGCTGTTTGACTGCATTTTCAAGTATTTGAAGCCTGACAAAAGGAAAATTAACATATCCCTTGAAAAATTCCCCAAAGATTTATATCCTCATTCAAAATGAAAAATACATTGTCACATTTCAGATTTCTGATTGGTAACAAAAATCAATGCTGCTAAACATGTCTATTATACATTTACTTTCTTTGTCTGTTGCATATATTAATCCTGGCCAAGAGGTCACCGATAGAATGCTTTCTCCCTCACTTGAAGTATCATTGACTGGCGACTACAAGACAATCGAATTAAGTTTGCCCTGAGAAAGCAGTAATGCTCTCTCTTGAAAAATATGTAGCAATCGACGACAAATGTCGAACACCCTTTTGTTTTTCACTTAGAAGAGGGTGAATGACGTTTCACGATTAATGTTTGTGTTTTCACACGAAAAATAAATTATGCATGCTCAGGGGTTTGAATTTTGAACATCTGCTTGTGTACGTGTCAAAACTACTAGCTGAGAGGGATGTTAAAAAAAAAGTGAAGTGTGCTATATTGCTCTGATGGGTACGAAAACATCAACCTTCAATTTTGTCCACATTTTCTGCTTGATGAGGGTGTGTCTCACGAAGCCTCTTCAAGCTTAATTTAAAACGAGTTGAGAAATAGGGATTGTGGGATCTTCGACAAGCAACTCTATTTTCTAATTTTCCGAAAAGCTTCCTGTTATGTATCGAAGAAAGCTAAACAATACGCGTCGCACGAACATCACTTTTCTCACTTTCAAATTCACAGCCACCCCAGCGTTGGCGTAAAAAGATAATGAAACATTATGTAAAAGTCCATTGACCATGCATGAAAAGGTCACTCCAACAACTAACAGAGACCAAACCCAATTTGGACGCTTACAATTCATTTTAGCAGCGCAGAGAACAAATTTTAAAACATTTTCTGTCTCCTTGAGTGGGTTTAATGGTTGCAAGATTTGCATAAAGTACACGTGCGTGTTGTTATGTAATCCTTTTCTCTGAATACCCGAACAAACTAAATTTGTATCACGCTGGAATAAATACAGGTAGATAAAATTATGAACATGGGAAACGGCCTTTTAAAATGTTTTATGAACGGATACTGCGAATAAAATTTTAATCCTGACTTATATCGCAAGAGAAATACAGAACTTAAAATATTATACATTAATGACTGTAGACATCGTCTGCACTCAAGCATAATTGGCGCGCGCCATCTGCTTGCTGTGGTCGGAAAGCGAAACCGAACATTTTACAAGTAACACAGGCTACTGCTTACCTTTTAGACTCGTAAATAATGTCTCGTACAGGTCATAGGTGTTTTCGAAGTATTCTTTGATCTCTCTACAAGACATAAAAAACGGCAATCAAACTCAATTTTTGCCGCGCACAAGATCGTGTTGCATAAATAAGGATAATCGATCGAAACGAAAACTTGAAAAAAGATTACCTCTTGGTACAAGACGAGAGATCGCATGGTTTTAAAGAATGGAGAACGTGTTTACCACTTGGCTGAAACACAACCATCTTTGACGAAATCGCCACTTGTTGAAAGGAGAGAAATCTCTTTGAAGTTCCTTTTAGCACGTTTGCTGTCAGGTTTTAAAATCTTCCGCTTTGGTGACGGCCTGGGAGTTCCTGTGGAGATTGTGCAACCTTTTGTTAGCCTAATCCAATCAGAACGATTCAACTGGAAAGATATTGGGAAAAAACTTCCATAAATCCTAAAAGCTGCTCTACATTACATAAAATCATTGCATTGTCTTCCCTACCGAAATTTATTGCTTAATTCAGCAAACACTCTCGTTTTCAGACGGACAGGAAGAATTTGACTGACTCTACGATTAGGTATTGAAATTGAAATCTGTTCCAGTTATTTCAGTTCGTTTATATAGGTATAATATCCGCCTCATTCTTTAGGCTTGTAGCAGATAATAAACCATTTGTAAAATAGCCAGAAATGATGGAGAATAAAAAAAATAATGAAATAAAATAATTGATGGAGAACATGTAACTCCTTCGCCATAGAGAGAATCTCAATCTGTTAAATTCTTTGGGGTGGGGTGGGGCGGGCGATTGTAAGTCTTTCGCGGACTTATGTCCGGTGTCGCAGTGATATATGTACCCCCGTGATATGTGTATCCCCGCACATATATCACTAGTGATATGTGTACCCCCTCCAATATGGCGGCCAGTGATATGTGTATCCCCCACCCCCCTCCCCTCCAAAAAATAAAGAATTACTTTTTTTTTTCAAATATAGACTAGTGAGCAGCACTTCTGCAAAAAGTAGTTTGTAAAACTGTTTTTATTTTCCGACGCGTTTCGTCTAACTGTCGTAGACTTCTTTAGGGAGTCTTGCAAGTATAACTAAACGCCTGCATTTATAAGCCAAAGTTAGAACAGGAACAAGCGAACAGGAACAGGCGAAGTTGTGAAAAATTTAAAACGTGTAAGGCCAAGCCTCTATGGTCATCGGTCCCCGTAACTTTGGCTTATAAATACAGGCGTTTAGTTATACTTGTAAAACTCCCTGAAGAAGTCTACGATAGTTAGACGAAACGCGTCGGAAAACAGAAACAGTTTTACAACTACTGCTCGCAGAAGTGCTGCTCACTAGTATATATTTAAAAAATTATTAAAAAATAATTTAAAAAAATTGTCCATAAATGCTTATTTCCAGCGCGTACTCGCCCTTCTTGGAGTTTGTTGATATTTTTTTGCATTGACTGATAGGTTACACTTTTGTACAAGGCACATGCAGTTTTAGAGTTTGCCCTTGATTTACAGGTGGCTTGTTATGTTCACATATTAAGAAGCATTATTGTGCTTTGGAACAATGTTAAGTTTTTGTAGTTTCATTGCTGTTTTGCAAGAATGTGTGACATTTATAACGTAGAAAACTGTTTGTTCTGAAATTTTTATTTTGGATAGTACATGTACATTTGACTGAAGACTGAAACATTGCAAGCAGATATTGCTTATCATGGAGTGGAAATCACCTTTAATAGTAGATTAATACTAACAGTTAACAATAATTTTTGATTTATTTACTTATGTCGATTTATCAATAAAAATACTTGATCTTTCGCATGTAGTTCAAATTCGTTGGCCTGTTGTTTTTGTGAGCACTTATTAGACACAACATACACTGCTCGGAATATTAGAAAAACATCCAGGTTGTCCATGCTGGCAAATACTGGACAACCCAGACTTCGGATGTCCTGATAAGGACTTGGTTGTCCAGGGTCGTACAGATTTCAAAACAAAATACAACAACAACGACAACAACAACAACAATATATAGAAGCCCCTTTTAAAGATGAATTCAAAAGGATTTGATGTATACTGAGTAATTGATGTAAACTACGGAACGTGAACACGAAATAGTTTCCACACGCGGTAGAGTTCTAGACCTTTTAATAATTTACCAAAAAAAACTTATTGCGTAAACACACTTTTTAGGTGTCAGTTCGGTTGAAACTTTAAAATATAAACCCAGAAAACTCTGTCCCTCGTAACCGTCATGTTTTCCTTGAAAGCTTTGGAGGCCCGGGTACAAAGCTTCAGTGCTTTGTGTATCCCTACCGGGGGTACACATATCACTAGTGATGTGTGTGCGGGGATACACGTATCACGGGGGTACGCATATCACTGCGACACCGGAGTACGAAAGAGCTTTATATAAGGACGGTTTTTACCTGGTTAATACATTAATAGTCTGAAAGGTGGGGCGAATACTCAAGTAACCATGGTTGACTAATCCGTCAATAGGTTACAATCGTGGCTTTGTTGGCGTGAGAACATGCATTTATGGCTAAGTCGGTATTTGTTTCTCTTCCTCAAGTTTTTCGCCTATTTTGATCGAGGAAAAGCTCATTTACTTCCACCGCAACAGAAACGAGATAAACTTATTGTCTTCTTTTTTCAGAGAACTGATGTTTTCTGAGCTAAATAACCGTGCCTTTTTCCCGTGTGAATATCTAAATGGCGGTTAGTTCTGCAATCGATAGCGTGAATCCGCCTGGCGTAAATCATGCCACAAATTGGCTGTGATGACAAAGACTCAGCTCCCCGAGGATTAAGTTCGTCAAGGGACTTTCTTCGGCTTAAACTTTTTTTTTTGCGAAACGAAACAAAACCAGACAAGACAAAACGAAACTAAAGGAATAATGCCAATATATTTTCTTATAAGGTTAAGATAACTTTCACAAAGATTTTGGAGTTATCGTTAATTAATACGAAGGCGCAAAATAGTAATTTGAGAAGAGTCACAGTTTTATTCTTTTAAAAAATCGACTATTTTAACCTATTTTAACCTATTTTAGTACCGAAACAGAGACACGTACCCTTAAAGTTTTGTCAGAGAAGGCAATGTCGCCTCTTGAGAAATTTTTGCAAATGTTAAACACTTGTGTATTTTTATGTTTGTTTGTAAATCGTACATACTAGCTTCGGGAGAACTGGTGTTTCCTGAGCTAAATAACCGTACTTTTCACTAGTTTGAGTACCTACTAAGGTTGAGCGGTTTGTTATGTAGTCGATAGTGAGAACACTTTTTGTAAGCAACAGCTGAATAACAAAACCTTCTATTGTAATTGATAGTGATCACAATAATGAAATCGTGATCTTCTCTGCAGCTTGATGCGGTCGGGCGAATGGAATTTGGTCTCAAATTATGTAATTCTAGGATATGGCACCGGCTAAAATTACGGAAACAACTGTTAAACAAGAAGACAAAGTTTTCACAAACCAGCTGCAGCCGCGGTTAAAATTAGTTTGACATCATATCATCGAGAAGCTTCCACCATAGTTAGTCCCTCTCTACCAACTATCAATGCTCCCACGACCTCTACAACCTGTCTAGTTTATGGGGAAATATTCACAGCTTGCGATTTGCACCACAGCTTCATGGGAACGAATTTCACTGACCTCCTTAACCATTCTTTTATACGTAAAATTACTATGACCTCAAAGATATTAGAATTGCTATAAATAACAAAAATGTCACTTAAAAGTGATATCAATTGCTATTGTATGACAGCTGTAGCTCCTAAGTTCCATAGTACGCTAGTAGCTTATGACGAATCTAACGCAATAGTAATGTATCTGTGATCTTCACTTTTATCAATTTTTCTCAATTACAATAATTCTAGCCTCAAATTTCAAGTGATATTGCGCCAAAATTCTTACCCTGTAATAATGCTCCTTGGCGTAACAAGAAAAAAAATCTCGTAATTATGCTCTGTTAAATAGTTGACGAGTTATTGACCCATAAAACAAAACCTCGTTGTTAGAATTTTTGGAACACTGTCCATTGTTGTATAGCGGTTAAAAAAAAAAAAAAAAACAGTAAGAAAGCGATGGAGTGTGTTATGCACGTCCTAAGTCCATGAGCTCTGAGTTTTCATTGAACTTCTGGCAGAAAAAAGTCCTACGAACTAGCGTTATTTTGTATGTGCGGATATTAAAAGATCGTCACGAGAAACGATGAGTAAAAATTCTTTCTGGTGCCCAGATCTTCAATGATAAGATCAAAGAAACCTTAACTTGATCTGCAAAGTCTGGCAATTCATTTGACTTTCCCATACACCGGAAAAAAATTTGAAGAAGGTCTGCAATTCGAGTTAATCCCTTTTTTATGAAGTTTGTCTTCAAGCAGGCCAAGCACATGAAATTACAGAAGTGGTGTGACTGTACGCATGTGTACGTGTTGGATGATAACACGTGAATCATATTAGACAAAGACGATTAGCCATATGAATATAAAAACGAGGTAATTTGCTATTCTGTCGTCTCAGTGGTCTGTTTCAAGAACTTCAAGGGAGTTTTTGTTCTTGTTTAATCATACAAGACTAGTACGTGCTTTTTTAGGCGAATTATAAATCGGTCGGCCTGCAACCCACCCGGCAAAAAAAGCCATAGCTTGTTAATGACTTCCTTCCTTTCAGAGTAATCGTATTGAGTAGGCTATCTTTAAGGCATAATATATAATATTTTCGTTACAAAAAAGGTTGGAAGAATTGCAATGATTCGCTTTTTGTTACTATCATGTGTTATTTGAGTTGTCCCAATGATTCTTAAGAGGCAAAGAAAACACACACACCCTGCGCAGTTTAGTGGTAGTATATTTTACAAGCCTCACTGAGCTACTATTGAAAAACCCTCAAAATTAACAGCTTGATAGCAAGCATTGTTGCAAATAGTTCACAGCCAACATCGCTAACCCAAATATTCAATTTTACTTTTCTAGCATCTTTTATGAGTGAGCAGATGAAAAGAATCGAGGGAGGACACGACAAGAATGTTAAAGATTGGAAGGATTCAGCGATCTGCATGGGAAAGCGTTGGGGGAGGGGTTGGGATTTTTTCTTTCACAGACCCTCTCCTCCCGCCCGCCTTACCGACTCTATCTCTGATTTCGATGTTGCCGGTTTTTACTGTCATACCATCATACAAGGACTGTTCAGATTGCGAACTTTCAGCGGCTAAGTCACTTGTTTTTAACCTTCGTGATAGCGTTCTCGGCCGCCATTTCATATCGTGTCATGTAATTGTAAAAGCTTGAGAATTCAACCTTGCTTTAACACAGGACAAAACACCCTATCAAACTGAACATTTATGAAAAGATAAGCCTTAAGCGGTTCTTTTAACTAAAACCTCAAAGGGATTCATAATTCCTTATTTCTTAATTTTGAGACGCCACGTGAAAACCGGGAAGGCAATAGTAAACGATCGTCATAACCAAAGACAATTTGCACCTTGTCTCTTGCAATTAGGTAAAAAAATTTTAATCGAATTCGATCATAGCCAGTGGTGCAGGTGCGTTGACGGTGACCGAATGCTTATTACTGGTTTTGTCGCGAAATAACAGACCGCCATCTTGGGTTCCTTAAAGAGGAACACTGGGGACATGAAACAATTTCCCTCCAGGGGGGTGATAGGAGGGCGATAGGCCCGGGGAAGGCGGCGACATTCTCAGCTCGACAAACTTATCCTTTTTATTTTTTAAC
The DNA here is from genome assembly GCF_964205215.1 of Stylophora pistillata. NCBI lineage: Eukaryota > Metazoa > Cnidaria > Anthozoa > Scleractinia > Pocilloporidae > Stylophora > Stylophora pistillata. The sequence goes on along the minus strand of NC_142529.1, from coordinate 7,885,565 downwards.
CATGGTAACGATAACTGAAAAAGACACTTCAACGACTGCAGGCTAGAACATAAACCAAGTTTAAAATATTTCAACAACAGCGATAGACTAAAGTCATTATGAAACGTTTAGGCACGCTTCTCTTGACCTCGCGATTAAAAGCTGCAAATCTGAAAAGTTTATGATACAGTGGAACAAAAACAGCTCAAAGAATAGTATAAATTTAACCGCGGATCGACCCTTGTATTATTCCTTGACCCGAGAGAACCTCATGAATTCAAATGGATTTTAGCGTTTCAGAGGACGTAGACATGCTTAATCATGATTACCCATATTATAAAAGTTACCTGTCAAGCTTCTTATATTCTGAACAGAAAAAATAGGTCGCTATTTTGACAAGTCTGCCGTCAGATTCAAAGCCTTTCACTGCTCACCGACAGCTGCTTCCAAATGCGACTGTGAGCATGACGAAGCGATATCAACTGATCTCGTAACTACAATGGGAACAATGCGACAGCTGCTTCCAAATGCGACTGTCAGCCATGACGAAGCGATATCAACAGATCTATTAATTAGAATGGCGAAACAATGCATCAGCCCACTTTGTTTGGAATTCAACTCATGAGATCAATGCAAGATTAGTTCTGCATATCTTACAATAGAACAAGTCCCACGTAATTCCGCTACAGGGAAACGGAAACGCATCGCCCTCCAATTTACATTTTAATTACTTTTAAAATATCGCGAATTATTCTGAACTTTCAAAAGAATATTCCGCGCGCAAATCTTGCAAAAAAACTACCTAAACGATAAAGGGTGAAAGTTTCTGGAGAAACTGTGGTGCTGCGTCGGTGGGGGTAACTAGGTAATTTGGTAAAATCAACTCAGTTGAAATTGTAAATTGGCTACCGTAACGAGTTAAAAAGCCTTATACTTTCCCTTGTCAGGAGTTTATTCTTGAGTCAGTGATATATTGAGAGAAGTAGTGTAATGTATCGGTTGTAAGGAATGTTGAGCGAGTCTGTTGGAGTTTAGTTATGTTGTTTTCATCTTGTCAAACAAATTATGATGATGATCGTGATTAAACTAAATGAGTGGTTTTCCGAAAAACATAAGCTGATTCAGTTTGGATTTTTTCCGTTGTTTGGGGCTAGCGTGGGTGAATGTTTATTTTGTTAATACAACTGCACAATAATTTTTACCTTAACGAAACTTGGGCTCGCGAGACGCAGCCCTCTTGCACATGATATTTATATAGAGCAAACAGATATAAGCTGCAAGTTATGACAAACGCCATTGAAATATTTTTTGATTAGTCTGTGCGGCACAATAAAAGAGATATCCAGTGGCGAATTTGGTTGAAGAGGGTTGGGGGGGGTTGGGTAAGGGGGTTGGTTGGGGGGAAGGGAAGAGAGTTCAGAAGGACTAACTTGCAGACCCTCTTTCATTCCGGTATGTGGGAAATTTCGTTAAATTAAGTGTCAGACTTTACAGATGTTTTAAAAGGCTTTCTTTACCTTATCATTGAAGATGTGGACATCAAAAAATAATTATTACGAATCGTTTACGATTTATTAATATCCGGCAAAATCAAAATAGCGCCTGTTTGGCGGGCTTTATTCTGCCAGAAGATCAATGAAAAGTCAGAGTTCGTGCACCGGTGGCGTGCTTAATTTTGAGATCTAGTTTCGTTGTGGCCGAGCAGACATCAACTAAGTCAAGTAAAATTTCCTGACGTTTTTGATGTGTCTTCTTAAGTTAGCGTTATCGTAGTAAAAAAAATAAACATACGTTTGCCGAGCAACCAAAGTCGTAGATTTATACTAAAGCAAGAAGATCACTTATATTTTTCTATCGCTTTTCATACATGATTGTTGATTCGTATTGTAGCGTCAGTGGCGTCGGATTGACTAAACAAATTTCTTTTTGCCCACTGAATAAGTCAACAACAACGTGATACACGAAATCGAGGCTGATGAGCGACGGTGTTTATGCTTATGTCATACACCAAACGCACGCGAGAGAAACCTCCATAAAACACGTCCTAGTTGTCGACATTTTTTTTTTCGATCGCGGTTTTCTTTAATCCCAAGCCAATCTTTTAAGTAAAAGAGTGCGCTCCCCTCCTAAAAAAAAATCATTGTGATGCCTCGCACATGTAAATTTTTCACTGTTGATATTGGTATTGTAAACACTACAGACGGTTATAATGGACAAGATTAAAAAAAGAGGTAAATGTCCCTGAATAGCCAACGCATAAACACCCCACAAATCACCTTCAAGGCAGTATAATTGCGCAATGAAAAAAAAAATTAACGAAAAGGATTAGTTAAGATTAAAGATCATAATCACGGATTAACGATGAAACGTGCTAAGATTTTTTGTGACCGAAACTCAAACCAGGTGTCAATTGATGAAAAGAAAAAAGAAAGAAACGTTTTACTATTACTGAGCAAACTGTTGAAGTTGCGCGTATACTAGAGCTATATATCAGTAATAACACTGTTGTGAAGTTTATCGACGTCACCATTCGCAAGAATTATATAATAATGATTATAAAATAACGGAGATACTACAAGCGTCCTGATTGGTCAAAAATATCTTGTTCCTTGCATAGGTAAACCCACAATCTCGAGCACAGGGTCATTTTGGCTCCTTGTCAGCGGTATCGTCCCCAACTAATGTCATTATTTACCACTGACGAGGAGCCAAACTAACTCTGGGCTTTAGATCGCAAGAAGACTATAGTAACGTTTGTTTACGAGCCTAGTGGCCCATTAGGCCGGTGCTTAACTCAGGTTTATGTAGCATGAAGCGACTAGGAGTATTTCTACTCCCCCCTGGATGGGATGCTAGTTCATCGCAGGGTTACCCCCAGCATTAAATTGCCGGTATCCATTTATACACCTGGGTGAAGAGAGACACTGTGAGAGTAAAGTGTCTTGCCTAAGAACACAACACAATGTCCTGGCCGGGGCTCGAACCCGGACCACTCGAGAGCACTAACCATTATAATTAGGCCACCGCGCCTCCACGCAAGAAGACTATGACGAGACAAAATTGAACGATTTGACTCGTAATCCCCACTCCTCCCAGGGATCAGCTCTCGTGCACGAAGAGGGCGCGAAGAAAGCCCGAGGAGAGTGCAAGGATAGTGCGAGAAGCGCGCGAGAGGAGGTGTCCTTCCGCTTGCACAAGTCTCACTCCTCAAATTTTACTCCGTCCGCCTGAAAAACTTAGAAAGATGAAGCATGGCCACCTTGGTCGCAATGTTTTAGTGTCATCAAAACCCGGTTATTTTTCTCTTTAACTTTATCAGTCGAGGAAAACGTGATGATGAAGTCGGCTTTCGAGGGTTTATAAAATTAGTTAATTTTCGTTTATACGCGGATAAACAAACAAGTTCTTCTCACACACGTAAGTATCGCTAACCGTTGTTTCTGCCTCTTGGAATGAAAGAACACTAATGATTGAGAAAAATTCAGAAAATGTAATCGGAAGCTAATATTTTACTGTATTGATAGAATTATCCTTCTTAAAAGTTCAATGTAATTTGGAAATTTCATTGTTTCATTATTGTGGCAGTTGGAAATATTGAAGTCAATATGTGGATTGAATTAGTAAGACAATAGACAAACTTCATTTATTTTCCCAGAGGGCCAATTCGCATCATTAGACTTTTTTATCAAAAAATGCTGCCACGATATCAACAAACTCAGTTTCAAACGTATTACCAAATTTTCTAATCTCTCTTCTGAAGAGCCGTGGTCGGCTCTAAAAAGCCTTAGAAAACGTAGAGACATAGTTATCAAAGCGGCCGATAAGGGCGGCTCAGTCGTTGTTTGGCGCACCGACCTCTACCAAAGAGAAGCTTTGCGGCAACTTTCTGACACCTCTTTTTATCAAAAGGTCGACAAAGACCTCACTGCCAGCCAGCAATCAAAACACCGTCAAGAATACGATCAACCAACTCATAACTAAACAAGAATTGCCGGCCACAGCAAAAATTCTCATCATAACCACTCCTAGAACTTCTTGTATTTACTTTTTACCTAAAATTCACAAACCTAACAACCCGGGTCGGCCCATTGTCTCGGCTTGCAGTTGCCCTACCGAACTTATCTCCAGCTATCTAGACAAAATTATGGTTCCCATCGTCAAAACTTTACCATTATATATTAAAGACAGCCAACACGCTCTTCAAATTTTTCGAGACTTTAATTTCCTTCGCCAAAACAAACTTCGTTTCATCATGGATATTACGTCTCTTTACACTGTCATTCTTAATGGCGAAGGCCCTCTGGCCCTTAAACATTTTCTTGATCAGCGTACGCTTAAGGAACCTAAATCTGAAACACTACTACGCTTAGCCGAACTAGTGCTCACACTCAATTGTTTTTCATTCGGAAACAACTTTTTCAAACAAACCAATGGTGTAGCCATGGGCACCAAAATGAGACCTAGCTATGCCAATCTTTTTGTAGGTTTTGCCGAACATCAATTTTTCAGTCAATACAACGGCTCCAAACCTGAACTCTACGCTCGCTACATCGACGACTGTATCGGCGCTACCTCCTCTACCAGAGAGGAGCTCACTCAATTCATAACCGCAGTCAATTCTTTTCACGCGGCTATGAAATATACCTGGGAAATTTCTGACAATTCTTTATCCTTTTTAGATATCAAAGTTTCAATTGAAGGTAACGGTTTATGCACTAGTGTGTATTACTTGTTATATTCGTCTTCGCATCCATCTCACGTTGAGAATTCCATTCCTTTTTCTCAGTTTCTAAGACTTCGTCGTTTATGTAGTGATGACTCTGATTTCCACCCCAAATCAGAGACAATGTGCCAGTTTTTCGATAAACGTGGTTACCCTGTTTCTGTCTTTCAAGCAGGTTACCACCTCGCCCAACTTATTGATCGACATTCAGCACTACAAACGTCACACAAGGAAGATTCCGACCGCGTTCCATTCACTCTCACGTTTCACCCTCACAACCACTCAGTTAAATCCATCATTCTTAAAAACTTTAAATTACTTCAAAACGATCCAGAGACAAGCACTACAGTAAACACCCGCATATAAGAACACATGATTTTGGAGGCCAGGCTGATCAGGTTCTTATTTATCAGGTGCTTAGTGAAAAATCAGCCTGAAGTTGTTCTTAAATTGTTCTTAAATTTTGTTGTTGGAATTCAGAACTGTAACAATGCAAAAAATTGCTTGAGATTAAATTAGCATATCTAATGACAAAGCAAATTAATAAATATCGTGACATTATTGTAACAATTAGCCTGCAAAAGAAAATCAACCTTATTACCAGTTAACTAGCGAACAGAACAAGAAAATGCATCTAACATGAAGGGCATGTTAATGTCTTATCCATTTTATAAGAACATTTTATATTTCCAGGCTGATTTTGTTCTTATAAAAATGGTGCTTTATTTGCAAAATTTCAGCCTGATGTTCTTAATCCATGTGTTCTTATATGCGGGTGTTTACTGTATCTTTTCGCAGCCTTCGCTCATTTCATTCAAACGCGACAAAAACATAGGCAATTTTTTGGTCAGAAGTTCTTTTCAGACTTGAGACGTATTCAACGAAGAAAAAGCTTTAATTCTATTTCGATTCACGAGCACATGACATCGCTTCACAACCATAACAACGAACGTCGGGGGAGACTGGAACGAACACTGCCCAGTCTCTACAAATACACCACAAGACTAATGACCAACCAGGCACTTTTAAATGCGCTCGTGCACGATGCTAAACTTGTCCTTTCATTCACAACACTGATAATATCGGGACCCAAACGATCCATTAAGATCATCGATCACTTCACGTGCACCTCCGCCAATGTAATCTATTGCATAACTTGCACTTATTGCAAAAGATATACATCGGCGAAACAGGCAGAAGACTAGGTGACCGATTCAGAGAACACCTTCGAGACGTGGAAAGGAATGACAAGGACACATCGAAACCAGTCGCTGGACATTTTAATTTACCTAATCATTCTAAGCAACATATGGAAATCTGCGATCTTTCCTTACACTTAGGTAGCACGGAAAGCCGTAAAACTCTTGAACAAAAGCTCATCTTTCAAACCTGCAGTCTAAATCCCACAGGGATCAACGAACGCTTTTCATTCCACTAATTTATTCGTGTTTTTCTCGTTGCCATGTTCCCACCAATAATGTGGCTCCATTTTCTGCCTTTAAAAGCACACACAACCCACAATTCCTCTATTTGCTCCGACGAAAGGCTAACGCTCGAAACGTCAGCTTTTGTAATCGTTACGGTGGCCAATTTACCATTTCAATTTTGTTGATATATCCATTACCCCCACCGACGCAGCCCCAAACAGATTCTTTGGAAACTGTCAACCTTTATTTATTTATTTTCGCTTAAGAGCAAAAAGGGAAAAATTCTGTGAGACGCTTGGTCATGGTAGAAAAATGAAAAAAGTATTGCACAAAGGGATGACGGATCAAGGGGAAACATTATTGTTCTTTTCCCTTCTAATCACACCCTCTCGACGTTTTTAATTAACTACATCACCAAGAATTGCTTTTTAAAGTGTTAACGAAAAATTTAAGCTCAAAAAAGTTAGCTTTTAATAAGACTATTTATATTTCTTCCCAATTTCCGCCGCAAAAAAAACCTTTACCTATTAAAACTCCTCACATTCGTCTGTAAGTGTCAATGTCTAATGAGTTAGTAAATGAACTGTGCGTTGTTTCATGAATGACGCATAGCAAATAAATGATAAATTTGATCAAAAATCCAAAAATGTAAACGGAATATCAAATACACCGACACGATTTAAACTTTGGAATCTAAATTTGTGCCCCATTAGCAAAAACCTGCAATTGCGTTTTCATCTCCTCTTTGGCGAAACGTTCCTTGATCAAAACAATATGATTTCGTGTCTTGGGATAGCTCTGCTTCTCATACTGATTTTGGTTCGAGTAGTAAAAAGTCCAGGTGGTTCTACACCATGCAGTGACAATTGTAAATGTTCAGTTTGTCCTTTAAGAGGACTTCAAAACCTGACTGAAGCGACTTGCAACGCAACGCGCCTCCGAGAAATTGTTATTCCTTCACGGGTCAACATCTGCTCCCTGTAAGTGAATATATTTCAGTTGGTTTTTTGCTGTAGAACTGGCCGAGCACAAACAAGACTTTGTTACCGTCTGTCATTTAATTTGCTATTCGCTTTAAGAGGACACTCTTTATTGACTTTAGCTAGTAATTTCGCAGCGAATAGACCTGTCCGTAGAGATAAAGTTAGTTAACGACAGTGTTTGTAGAAAAGACGGCCTGCTTCCAGGCATTAGACGGCGAAATATCCTACCTGCGTTGGATGTTATTCCGCAGATATTTTCAGGGAACTTATTGAAAAAATAATTAGCGAAACCATTTTTCCTCCAGCGAAAACAGCTGGGCACACTTCAATTGTTGAAGCCGGACATCGAGTCTGTTTCTTACAGGGACTAGAAACCTCATTGAAATCAGCTTAACTATGTTCTTAGGGCACAATATCAAATACATATCTCAACCAAAAACATTTTTTTAACAATCTGTTTTTCTGAAAACGTCAAGCTTACAACAAATGTTGTTGGAAATTTCGTACATTCATAATCAAGTTTAATGGCAATCTATTCAACTTCATTTTGTCTGAAATCTCAGCTAAATAAGGTTTCAAATTCTTTCTTTTTTTCTTACACACTGCAAACGATGTAAGAAACTGAACCCAAAATAGCTAATTGATTTATCTTTACATGGCCTTCATATTCTTCAAGATTTTCAGTTTTTTTTTCTTGAATGAAAAACAGCCTCGACAACAGATGGCTGAGCTCTGAGGATTATAGGTTCAGGATAATCTTTGTAATCACAGTATTTGATATGTTGGTTTTTTAGACGAAATCAATTTTTCAAGATTGGAGGCGGATTTTAACCTTTTTGTTTGAGTTTCCTAGTTTTCAATTTTTTTCCTTTTTATCGTATTTTCGATCATAGCGAGTGTGAACGTATCTTGCTTAAAGATAACAACAAGAATATATCCCACGAATAGCTTGTGAAAGAGGATTTAATGTGTTTTCCTTTTAAATCATAGAAACAACTAGTGTGTAATATTCTAATATACTCAGCGTATCTGAGGCCTGGTTGAAAAAAAAAAAAGAACCAACATCACCGTATTTCACATTTTCACGACTGTAATCGAATCTAAAAGTTACCAGCGGTCTGACGTCGCTAAAAGAAACTGACTTGTCTCCAGTCATGCTCTAGCGCAGGAAACCGATGCGGGAAAGATGGGAGCGCGAAGTGTGATGGGCAGGGAGAAAGCTTCTTTCCTCCCATCACCCCTTTCTCCCCCTCTAAAGCGCTGTGCAAATTTTGAATAGGATTGGAAACGAGTTAGTTGGAGATGTGTGTCGCTTTCTTCTGCGTTTTCATAAGGGTACAAAAAGATACAAATAAGAAAAATTAACAATTGGGCTGGTAGTGAGGGTGAAATACCCCCATATCCCTTGTAAATGGGGCAAGATTTACGAAAAGTGTTCACAACGATTATTCAAAGAGAGGAAAAACATCAAATGAGCCAGCCAATCAGAGCTCAAAGTGAAAACACGCAAAACGCTCAAAGCGCGGGGAAACGTGAGTAAACAAATCACGAGAGGGTGGCACGACCAATCACACAGTGAAGTGAAGCAAAACTAAAGCAGTTCTAAATTAAGACACTCTGATAATTGCTCGTCATGACAAATTACTGATGCCGTAAGAAGTGCAAGTTTCATTACATCGCGTATCACCGTCCTTTTCACTTTCTTTCACAGGGTGCTGTCAAGAAATGGAATTTCCTCTCTCAACAAAAAGTTCTTACGGCCGTTGGATGGCATTGTTTTATTGTGAGTAAAATGAGGTTAACTCGCCAATCTTGAATTCTTTGCCAACTAGCAACTAATGATCGAAAAAAACAGCAACAAAGCGTTACGTATGATGGCGCGTGAGTTGTGATTGTAGTAATTCGAGCCTCAGCGTATCTCCTGTAGAGAATAAAGGAAGCTCTATCTAGTATATCTAATCCACTGTATACAATGAAGAAATACGTATTATATGTATCATAACTATGGCTAATTTAGTTCTCTTTGCGTCACGTTTATTTTCTCGCAGTTCCGATTTGCCATTGTGACTATCTAAGTTTTCTCTGTTACAATACTCAAACGAACAGTGGTCTGACCCAGACCTTTGTTGTTGCTGTTGCCTCTGACGCCCTTTCCGTCCTCTTTACAGGGATTTGTCATTTAATTTGATAACCAAACTTCCAAAGAGACTGTTTAATAATGTGCCTTCCTTGAGGATATTGTAAGTCGTCTACGTTTTTTTTTTTTTTTTTTTTTTTTCGTGTTACTTGCATCGGTTACTTATGCCTGGTGGCATTCTGTTATTGCGGAAGCAATAAAAGGTCAGCAGAAAGGTCTTTAGGAGGAAAAACATAAACTGGCTGATTTTATTTTATATATTGCAAAATTCTCAAAGCTAAAATTATACTGAAAAATGTAAGCGGAATTGAAACTGAGATCTAAGAGTGTAAGAGTTAACAGTTACAGCGGTGGAATCTCTTCTGCTACAACGAACGAGCTCTGTAAATTTCAGACTGCTGTTTTGTTCCCGACGGAATCTTAGGCGGGGAAGAAAGGGAGGGGGACATATTTAGGAGCTTATGATGTACGAATGATGTATGAATGATACTTTGCAAAAAAACTCAAAGTCGAAATTCGCTTATCTCAAAATCAGATTATACGAAGTAAACTCAATTATTTTACAAACCTAAGTTTTATTTGACAAAGCTCATAGTATATAACTGAAAGGAAAAGTACTTTGACACAAAAAGTTAGATTCATCCCAGCTCAGATTGAAGTAATATTGGTATTCAATTTATTCAAGTAATATTGGTATTCAATTTAAGTTTCACTATTTTTGAAAGACGCCGTTTGTATTCCTTTCATTTTAATAGATATTTGCAGCATAACAAAATCACAACTTTGGACGACAGCGCGTTCCTTGGGCTCCGCAATCTAAAAGATCTGTAAGTAATTCGTTACTGTAGATATTTTAGGGTACAATTTTTCTCTTTTCCACATCTCAATTTTTTAACCTACAGAATACTCTGTTTTAGATATCTACAGCATAATAACATAACACTGTATCACTTAAAACTTTCCTTGGTCTTCGCGGTCTTCAAAAGCTGTAAGTTAACGAAGACTTTTTTAAATCTGAAATTTATCTTCTCTTCCTTTCCTGCCTTACTTCTTTTTCTTTTCTGTCGTTTGATTTAGGCTATCTTTACCTTTACCTTGAACGGGAGAACTTGATGTTCTCTGTTTTGCGTTTGGTAATTATGTTGCTCTATCATGTAAAATTATTCCTTCTGTTGTTGTTTCTTTAGGTCTCTGAATGACAACTTTATCTCCGAGATAGAAGCCTCTACCTTTGTGCGGCTGTCGCAGTTACAATATCTGTAACGACTTTTGTTCTAATAAAGTACACTGAAAGGGTTTACTGATCGACTCACTGACTGAAATGACTGACGGACGACTGATTGATGGAGTGACTTACTGAAAATCTGACATAGGGACTGACTAACTGACTGACTGACGGACGGACTGACGGACTGACTGACTGGCTGACAAACTAACAGACAGACGGACGGACTAACTACTGACTGACTGACTGACTGACTGACTGACTGACGGATGGACTGACCGACTGAATATTTGACCAAATGACTGACTGACTGACTGACCGACTAACTGACTGACTGACAGACTGACTCAAGGAATGAACGAATGATTGATTGAGTTTCACAGGTTTGAGGTTTAAGAAAATTTCTTTTTCTTTCTCTTCTTCTATGCTCCATTTAGTTTATTTGTTATTTTTTTTTCAGATTTATCAGTCATAATAGAATAACAAAGTTGCAGGGAAATACGACTTTTAGGGGACTTCGTTCATTAATTGAATTGCAAGCTTTTTATAATATTTTTTTGATGACGCTCATTTTAACTCATGTATCACCATTTTCTAAAACTAAACCCAACACGCAAGATGACTCTAAGATGCGGTTAACGAATTTAAAACGAAGATTCTTTAATTGCTTATGACAGATTGTATGGTTTCACAGCACAAACTGACGAACGACACATGCTCAAGTGTGAACTTTTCAAAATTGGTTTTTGTCAAGGTAGTCTCCCTCACAGCTTTTCATGAAATGCTATGCAAAGCTCCACTGCCTCCTTCCTTCCACCACCCCTTCCCTCACCTCATCCTGTCCCCCACCCCCTTGCTTCCCTCCTTCCTGTCCCCCACCCCCTTGCTTCCCTCCTTCCTGTCCCCCACCCCCTTCCTTCCTGTCCCCCACTCCCTTTCTTCCTTCCTGGCCCCCCACCCCCTTCCTTCCTTCCTTCCTGTCCCCAACCCCCTTCCTTCCTTCCTGTCCCCCACCCCCTTTCTTCCACCTTTCCTGTCCCCCACCCCCTTCCTTCCCCCTTTCTGTCCCCCACCCCCTTCCTTCCCCTTCCTGTCCCCCACCCCCCTTTTTATCTCCCACTCCCCTAAGACTGTTACGTTATGTTGATAAGAATTGCTGCGACTGCAATTTATCTTCCCCCATTACTTTCTCAAGTTCTGACCATGGTGGCAAGTTCTCTCTTTTCCTCTTTTTACTTTGTTGTATTGCGTTCTACTTTCAACACTATATATTTCATCTTTCTTCTCATCGTTTTTTCTTTCCTTGCCTTTAGAGATCTAAGTCATAATGGATTGGAAATTTTGACCCGTTTTTGTTTTCGTGGAATGATGAAGCTGGTTGTATTGTAAGTTTGTATCATATTGTTTAAAAACTCAATTTAACCGCTGATGTTGATGTGTTCATTATGTAACATTTTAAATTGCTTCATCTCAGTCAAGTTGGCTTGATGGCCTCTCAAAAGCCGAAGTTTTGATTTTTCTATCTCACATTTCTTTTTATTAGATACTTGCAGCACAACAACATTACAACTATTGAGCCTGGTGCTTTCTTTGGGCTTAACAAACTTAAACAACTGTAAGTCTCTTCTTCTACTTTGAAGGGCTGCCTGCCTTGGTGTTCTGTTGGCTTAGTGAACGATTAACGTACCAACGGACCTCTGATGTTATTTGATTTTATCAGCTGAGTTGACAATGTCAATTGGCCACCATCAAGAGTGTCTAAAGTTTACCTTTCGAGCATTAGTCCGTCAGAGCGGGCTCTTTACGGTGGCCAATTTACATTAATAACTCAATTGATAAAACCAAATTATCTTATCATGACCCTATCGATACAGCACCACAGTTTCTTTGGAAACGTATTCCTCTCTTCTATTTGTTTATGGATTGACTGACTAACTGACTGAAGACCTGGAAAGTGACGAAGGAGTTTCTTTGTTTTTGTGCGCTATAGACAGTTCAGCAGATTTACTAGCTCTTAAAATTTGCTGGGATCACCAGTTGTTCCATAGATTGTGTCACTGGACAGTTAAGTTTTAGACTGACTGAAAAACTGATTGACCGACGAATTGAATAACGGGCTGACAGACAGACAGAACGTCAGACAGACACAGACAGACAGAGAGAAGGACGGAAGTAATGATAGACAGAACTAATGAACCAAAACCGACTGACTAGCAGACTTGCTCCTTGACTAACTGACTAGTTGTCTGAGTGATTAGCTGATCTAACGACGACTATTTTACTAATTCATTGGCTGAATGACAGTCTTGCTGATTGAGTTGCGGTCTGACTGACTGGGTGACTTTCTTTAGTTGTAGACTGACTTACTGACTGTCTTGTTTACTGACTGACTAATTAACTGACTGATTGATTGGCTGAAGGACGGCCGACTAGCTCACTGGTTTGGTTGACTTGTAGACACCGAAACTGCTTGCTAAAAGAGTAACCGGCGGACTGACTAATTGACTGTCTGAAAACTGACTGACTAATCAACGGAGTGAATGACTGACTGGTGAGCTGGCTGCCTGCCTCACTGCTTTAATGAATAACTGACTAGCCAACTGACTAATTTTATTGATGATGTGATGATCTTATGAAAGTTAACAGCTTGGTAGTCAATACACAGGCATGTACATAAAAATCATTTCTGTTCAGTTCCTTGCAGCACAATGCGGTCGCAATCATGCAACCAAAGGCTTTCGTCGGACTTCGAGACCTGGAATTGCTGTATGTCTTTATAAATTGAATATACTAGAATATTTACTTTGTTTTTGTTTAAGGTGGGTGAGCCATTCTGATTCTTAAAGTTGTGCATGTTAGACTAGAACGTTTCTCTTATATTCTTCAGCGATCTAAGTAATAACAAAATTGTGACGGTGTCTATGGACGTGTTCAAGGGTCTTCGTAATCTTAAAACCATGTAAGTATTTTGCTATACATGTTGTAGTAGACTTCAAACCATTCGAATCATACTCACTAGCTATCACTAAGACGAATCATATTATCTCAACAAAATCATCGAGACTGTTTCTCTGTAGCAGAGATTTAGAATTGAAAATACTCGAAGGAATATAGCTTGAGTAAAAGGTTAAGAACGCTTAATTCATGAATTTATTTCATGATGACATGGGCACGTTCAAAACCCTTCTAGCCATGAGTGTTTCATTTGGCCTAGAAAAAGAACATTATGGTTGCCCGATGTAATTTTCAATTTAATTTTGGCCAGAGAAATCCGAGATTGGTTCTGGTTTGCCGCAGTTTGAAATTGGTCTAAAAGACTTGCGCACCGCCTCTTCAACCAATCAAATTCAGAGCTAAGACCAATGGCAAATTTGATTACTCGCATTTTCGCGCGCTTGAAGATTTCTTAAAGGTGAGGTTGGAGTTCTCATTTGCTCCTTGGGATAGCCACCCTTATTCTCATTGGCTGTGGAAATTCCTTTTCGTTTGGCTTTACGATACACATTTTAACGAGTCTTATTCAAAGTCCAGCAAGCTTGTTTCAGCACGGGCAACATGATCATCCTCGCCCCCAGGATCTCTCTCCCTCGCTTCCCTGGTGGAAGACAATCTCTAGGACCGAGGTTGTACCTAATATATTCGTCTGATTTTGTTTTTAATGTAACAAAGAGACCTGGACGCGAACAATATAACAAAGCCATTTGCTGTTAACGAGACAGATAAAGCAGACAGGAAACACGAAAATCAAGAGAGGTCCTCCAAGGGTACAGGATGCTCCCGGATTCAACGAAAACAAGTTATATTTCAGGTCTTGAAAAACCGGAAGGTGTGTTTCCAAAGACGTAACTGCACCCTGTCTGTTATTGTGGTAAACAAGACTAAAACTGTCCCAGAAAGATTTGATATTTGCTGGGATTTGATCAAAAAACTTCGGCCGCTCTTATTCATCTTGGGAGTCATCGCGACTTTGTCCAATATGCTAGTTATTGCAACAGTTGTATTGGTCAATAACCTTCGAAGAAGTCCACCATTTTTATTGGTTTCAGCAACAGCAATATGCGACTTTTTGACTGGCATTTACTCGTTTGGTATGGCTTTCGGGCATGGATATGACATCCAGGAGTTCAAGGTCTGGCAGGACATCTACTGTTCTTACTTAAGATACCTGTTTATCTTGGCAGAAGTTAATGGAGGACTGACGTCACTGTTGATGACGATTGAACGATATCTTGCCATCGTTTTCTGTATGAAACCTGACATAAGGCTAAGGTACAAAGCTATACGAATAACACTCCCGCTGATTTGGATTGCAGGTGTGACAGCAGCAACTTTAGCGCAAATACTTGACTTAAGGCACGACGTGAAACCCGGGAAAATGTGTCTCTTCTACAGAAACTCCGACAAAGTATCCTCCTTTTTTATTAACGAGATAGTGATGCTGTTTCTAGTATTTATCTATCTTCTCGTCGTCTTTTTTTATCTACATATTTTTATAGTTGTGCGAAGATCTGCGCGCAAGGCAGGCGCGCGTAGAGAATCGCAGTTAGCCAAGCGAATCTGTTTGATTGTTCTTTCAAGTTTCGTGTTTTTCGCCGCGCCTAATTTTACACTGGCGTGGTTTATCATAAATGGAGGAGACGTTTTTGAAGATGGGAGAATGAATCGAACTCTGTTATGGTGGCTGCCTCCTGTATGTTTGGTGGTCAATGCTTGTCTTAACCCTTTAATATTCGCGTTTAAAAATGACAAGTTCACCAGTTCTCTTAAGACCATAGCAAGCCGCCCTCTCAGAGGGCTTTTAATGAGTAATAAAAAGAACAGGAATTGTAAGCCATTTACATTAGAGTCGCCAGCTGTCGCTCAAGGAAGCCGTAATCAAGGAATGGCTTCTAGTCTGAAACTCGTTGCTGAAGTAACAACGACAGCTTTGCCTAAATATCATGAAAAAGAGTAAGAGTGAGGTAGAATCAAAGGTAGAATCAAATGACGAATAAAAGAAAACCGAATGGAAGAAAGATGAAAGAATGGAAGAAAGAAATAAAGAAAAAGGAAGGAGGAAAGAGAAAAAGAAGGAAAGTAGCAACTATATGATCAAAAAGATATTTCTTGACTTCTTATCAGAACGATCATGCTCATATTTAATTCAACCATTCATTTAGGCTAAATATAATGTCCTCTCTTACAAAAAGGGCGTCAGAATAAAAAGAAGAAAAGGGAACTAAGAAAAGGAAAATTTTGTTCTGGACAAAATGTATAGATCATGTCAGTCTTCGAAATAGATAAATTTCATTTGTTATCTAACTCGATTCGAATCAACTCGAAATGTTAAATGATTCAGTCGCGCGACGTGCCCTGTCAAAACACTAATCATGTCACTACAATTTAAATGCATTTTTTGGCGTGGTTAAACGTTGGATATCAAGAATATAAAAAAGTGATAGCGGACAGTCGTTTAATTACGAATATCAGAGAGTAAGACGCGGGAAAGTTTGCTGACGGGGTTTTTATGAATAATTTTTCTCGTTTCTACTGGTAACCGAATCTCAAGAACCGTGCGTCATCAACAGTCAAACGTGAAGGTTCGTTACCGCTGGAAACGGAGCCATATGCCCTTTACAACACGATTTTATAATTAACATCAAAAAATTATCGCCATGATTCGTCTTGCCTTTCTCAACTGAAAATCGTAGTGTCATGACTTACATTGACTGTGCAGAAACATTTATGCCTCTTGCTCGCTTGCCAATAACCTAGTCCTGTACACTGTGTATTGCAAGGGGTGAGCTCGGTTTGCTCGGAGAATTAAACGGACAACCTTTATTTGCCGTAATTTGGCTACTCAGTTGAGTGGCCGTTTATTCTTAATACCAAATCAAGTTACGGTAAAACCGGAAATAAAACCTAATCCCAGCAAAGGTGAGGGCAAACACGCCAAAGCCCTGATCGACCCGAGAGACAGGGCCGCCCCACCCGAAGCCCAAACAATGCACAGTACCTAAATAAAAACTGCTGTAAGAAAACAACGCAGCTCACACTGGCAAGGAAACCAGTCTAGTGCCCCCCTGGCGAGAATGATAGACTGAAAGCTAGTATCCAATGTCATGTTAATACTAATGAAATTATTATCATGCTTGTGAAACAGTTGGCCCTTGCACAACCGCCCCTTAAGCAGGTCATCCTAGAATGAGATGACAAACCGTTAAATAAATTACTTTAAGAACTCCACCTACTTACAGGCCAGAGAGAGTGGCCCAGAGGGGAAACATTGGGCCCTCGCCCCAATGTCCCCGAAACTAGCATTACCAAATAAACCTATCGTAAAAGGTCAAACTGCTGGCCCTTGCTCAGCAGCATTTCTAAATTACAGCGGCTTATGATTGCACATTCAATTTGTGCTCAGAACATTTGCCATTTTAGGAAACAGTTGGCCCCTGCACAAATGCTCCTAAGTAGGCCCTTCAGGGTAACACTGATAATACACTGTGGAGCTCCACGAGGTAATGAACGATATTTGCGTAACCCATTTACCAAGTGGCCCCCGCACACATGGTTTAATGAAGCAAAACAAGAGTGTACTATACTCAGGAGATTTAATATATGTAAATCTAAGAGGTGGTTCATACTCTAATATTTCATATTCACAAAAATATTAAGACAAACATAGCACAGATACCAGTGGCCCCTGCACACCAGATCTGTGCCGTGTTTAGGAAAGTCTACTATGTCTATACGGTATCCCCATGCAAGCATGGGCAAATGGTATTGAACTACACCTGGAAGGCTGACAGAGATCCCATTATGGAGGTTCATATCTATCGCGGAAATGCATTAGAGTTTCCGCGTCCAAAATCCCTTATCTGTGGATCTAAGGGCCGCAAAGAACGCAACAGCATACATGGCTTGACCTTATTTTTTGTTTTGTTTTTGTTTTTGTTTGTTTTTGTTTGTTTTGTTTTTGTATTTGTTTTTTTTTATGAATGAGTGTGTTCGCAGGCCAAGATCATATTTCTAGTACGGGTAAAGTAATGGGTAACCGAGTGTCTCTCGAACGGTTCATTTTACTGTAACCCGCAATCAATGCGAGTTTGATCATTTCAGATTTAGCGGAGTCAGGCAGAGAAGCTAAAGGATGGGGACAAGCAAAATTTAAAAGGCCCGTTAGAGAGGAACGTGTACGTGTTTTTTTTTTTTTTAAGGAGGCAAACGAGCTTCCTGCAACACAGAATCTAGTTCAATGCCTTCAAAAGATAACGTAGTAAGAGGGCCGCAGGTTTTCTCAGGTGCTATCGGAATGCCAACATATGAACCAAGATCAGTGAACAAATCTAGCTGAGTCAGACAAAGGTGCTTTTCTGGGGCAATAATTAGAAAATCCATGATCCAACAGATGAATGATATGATCTATTTTTAGCTTATGATGGGCAACCCATTCAACTGCTGCGCTAAGAATTTCAAATGTCCTACAAGAGCTTGCACAATCCATAGGTATACAGCGGTCAAAGTAAAGGGGGGGGGGGGGCGTCACGCCACTACATACCCAAGAGTCCATAATAATCTGGTCGGATTGGTATAATACGAAAACATTTTGAAAATCAGTTTTGGCTAAAAAACAACCGCGACCAGCTAATTTGATACAACGGATGGCATCCCTGATAGATGCGTATTTAACTGTGATATGGTCATGGGAAATACCATCATTCACAGTTAAACCCTTGGGAAGGGACAAGTGATGAATAAGGCGAAACGGCCTCTGAAGGAAACTGGCTAGTATACACATCAACATAGATAAGAAAACTGCTTGTCCACGAAGAAATATTTAGGAGCTTTTTGGATTTAGCAACAGGCTCTAACGCCAGTGATGGAGTAGAGCCATTGTCATTCTGTAAATTGACTTGATACTTGTTATCTAAAATTGAGTTGGTGATCAAAGCCCCCCATTCCTTAAATTCATTGTTGAGAATCTTTGCTCTGAGTTTCGAAGAAACCGAAGCATCAGTAGGTAAACTCGGTGAGACGAAGAAGGTATTTGGAAAAGTTGGACTAACTGAATAACCTGAGAGTTGTTCCTGGACTTGACTCACAGCGGTTTGGATGACAGGTGTCAACAGGTTTGCACCTTGAGGAGGGGCACCAAAGGCTTGTGCTTCTGTGACGTCATCCCCCTTGGAGGATGAGGCCGTAGGAGAAGACGGGGAGGTGGGCACAAGTCATCTTGTGACCTCGTCTGAATGATCTTGGTGACCAGCTCAGCAAGTAAGGCCAGGGGTAATATGAAGACCACCGGACTGCACTGGTTCTCTAGTGGATGTATCCTGAGCGAGAGTACGGCGGGAATGCTGAGAAGGCGGGGGGGGGGGGGACAGCACTGACCTTTTTGGTGGTTCTTGACCTCTTAGGTGGCATTATCTGCAAAAAAATGGAAAAAGAGAAGGATCCTGCAGATACAATCCTTTCAAACAAAGTAAAAAGGAAAAACGGGCTTTGAAATAATGGAAATCTGACTAATAAAATAAAAGGCTGGATCAAGCCATGTCAGACAGAGTCTATGCACCAGCAAGACCCATAACAAAGGCCAAAAGAAAACAATCATTAAATAAATCCTCAAAAAAAATAAAAGGAAGAGAGATGACAGTAGAAAACAGTCTGGCACAAATAAGTGATCTATGACACCATAAGGTAGTTATAAGCATACAAAAGATGCAACAGCACAAATGGTACATGAATGACACAGAGTAATAACACTCCCACCGAGTAAGTATCATGACCCATGCTAACAAAGCCAGAACTGTACATCCCTTCCATACATAAGATGAATTATTAAATAAAATAAAAGGAAGAGAGATGACAGTATAAAACAATCTGGCACAATGACCAAAAACAAAAAGAGACGAAGGCGAAATCAGTAACGATAGCGGGCAAGCTGACTTGTAGGCAAAATCAGTTGCGGTGGTAGATGTTCGCTTATTTTAAAGTCGCATGAGAATTCGACGGTTGTCACTGGCCTTCAGAGAGCTCTTCTTATTGGGAGAGGAGAAGGTAGGGTGAAGAGAAGTGAAAGGTTTCCAAACGGTATTCTCACAAATTCATATTACAATCAAGTATTATGCTCTAATTCACTGCTGGTCAATGAAGATTATGAGCCATTCAATTGGTCAAAGAAGGAACAGCGGCGAAAATATCTCTTTGTTGCTGGCTTGGAAAAAGGAAACCTCAACCCATTTTTTATGACTATCGCTGTTTAGAGGAGAGAAATTCAAAAAGTGCTTTCGGCAAAATTTGGAAACCGACACCATTCATGGGAAGAATTATTCGGAATTATCGTCATGACTTTCAAGTCCAAAATAAATGGTTTACTTTCAAGTTAAAATCGAATCTCGATTCCTGGGTTGGTACACACGCATACGAAAGACACCAAACCAACATAGATTCTCTCCGATACAATGAATATATGAGGTATATATATTTTGAACTGCGGTATTAGATACGTATGATGCACGATCCTCGCAGTAGAGAGCGCTATTTATGCAATAGCGAAAATCAGACCTGAAAAAAAAAACAGGCCTGTACGGGATTCAAACCACTGACCTCTGCGATACTAGTGCAGCGCTCTACCAATTGAGCTCACAAGCCAACTGGGAGCAGGACGTTAAGTTGATTCGTAATAAACCCGTGATGATAAATCAGATACAATGAATATATGAGGTTCATATATTTTGAAAATATATGAGGTTCATATATTTTGAACAAGCCAACTGCTCCCAGTTGGCTTGTTAGCTCAATTGGTAGAGCGCTGCACTAGTATCGCAGAGGTCAGTGGTTCGAATCCCGTACAGGCCTGTTTTTTTTTTTCAGGTCTGATTTTCGCTATTGCATAAATCGCGCTCTCTACTGCGAGGATCGTGCATCATACGTATAGATTCTCTCCCTTTTTACTAATCGTTGGGGCGTTTTTATGTTGAATCCGAAGTAGTTAACTGAGATCGTCACATCCAGAAATTACTTAGGCATCGTTGCAGTCATAGTTCGAGGAGTAGTCACATTTTTCAAGAACATGGACGTGGAAAGTGAAAGACCCCCAAAAAAATGATCGCTCTCAGCTTTCCGAGAACGCTTACTTGCAATAACATGACTGGAATAAATCACTTTTACTGATAAAATACCTCGCAAACTTTTATATTTATTTATTTACTGTGTACTGGAGTGGAGCATTACACGTTAGGACTCTATCGCAAGCGACAAGCTTACACCATGATTACAACTCGAATCGCGTAGTGTGAATCAACCTTCGTGAATCATGTCGCGTCCTTCCGACAGACGCGTCATGTCGAGGTACTTACATTACTAACTCACCCCCTGCTAATCTGTCTGTGTTTTCCCTAGTAGGCTCCCGTAGGGAACCAAAATGTCATCATTAAAAATTTGCGGACTAGAGCGAAGTTAACCCGAGTCTAAGTTCGCGTCACCGAACAGAAAAATCCCAAGAGACAGACAACAAAAGCTTCATTGTCTTAAAAAATCCTAACCAAAACAATAGGCAAAGTTTGATACGAAAATCACAACCACGGAGCAAAATAAGTTTTTGCTTACCAACCGGTATGTGGGTCTATAATTAATTATCCAGGGTTTTGGGCTAACTGGTCTTCCAAAAACGGTGTTGACTCAAGGGGTTCTATTCTGAACTGAAATGCACTAATCGCGTCTGGGAAAAAATTCGCTGCTGCAACGAAAGCGGATACGACGAAGGGCTATTGGTCGAAACCGTAGCATAGCAACTCTTTACTGTGGCCGATAAAACCATATTCCATCATAAACTCTGTTGATAAAACCAGATTACAATTACATATCATTATCAATTACTCTTTCTCCTCCGCGCACATCCTCTAAACCCCTTTTTTCTAAGCATATTTACTTTGCTCTATTTGTAAATTCCATGTTGCCTGTTTTGTATTCTCACATTTTAATAACCTTTTACCTGCTCCTGTTTTCTCGATGCTTCATTTTAATTCAGTGATTGTCAAAATTATTTGACTCGTTCACGTTTTAACCTGCATAAAACCTGTCATAAGTATCAATTTGCTATTACTTGGCAAGCTCCTATTATTTGGAATGATATTCCGTTATCTGCGCGCAGTAATCTCACAGTAAGCAACTATAAAAAAAAAACCCTAAGACTGTATTTTTCTCTGAGTAGTTAATTAGCCTGAGCATAATCTGTATACTTTATGAGACTATATTAGGTGTATTTGTTTGTATTTGTTTGTGTGGTTTATTTAGCAAATAAACCCCTTCGGGCGGCTGGTATGTCGGCTGATAATGTCCGCGGCTGAGAGATTGTTCGAAAAGTGAATATTTGACCGAGAAGCGAAGCTTCGAGTGCAAATATGAAATTTTGAGGGGTTTATTTATTTTATAACCCTTCCATTAATTTTCACATCGCAATTAAACTGCGCGTAAACACAGTAAAAAAGCCAGTGGTGATCTGATGGCGAATCCACGTGATTGACGCAAGCAACCAAAAAAAAACGAGTTTGGTTTCCTTCCATGTAAATGGGAGAACGGAAAAGTTGAAACTCTTGTGCTGACTATGTTTCTTTTTCATGGAAAAAATCGGAGGACAAATATTGACGCGGACGGGGGTTATTGCGTGATAACTGTCCTGTGATTTTGCACCACGTGACGTAAAGTAACCAATTAAATCGCGCCAAAATTAATGGGGTGGGTTATAAAGTAATTTATTATTAGTCGTTGAAATATTTAAACTAGTTGCCAAGTATTGTATCTCAATTGTAAGTTTTTTCTTCTGACTGACCTTTTCTTTCTTGGTTTAATTGTACCGTAATTATTTTAGTTAAAGCTTTCTTCTACTCCTGTAAATTCTTCACGTCTTTTTGTCTGACCTTAGACCATTTAAGCCCCCGACTTTGGCTGTTCTTGTGTATTTTTCTTCCAATGTGTGAATAGCAGGAATAAGAATAAAAAAGAAAGAGACAGTACCTCGTATCATGTATCCCCCACCCCCACCCCACCCCTCTTATCCCTCTTTATGCAGCAGCTTTTCTACAAACTTTCCCTTTCCATGCCTCAATCTGGGAGGGCGATCAGCACATTTGCTACCACCTTTGTTTAATTGAATTTGATTGCGCGAGCTGCTTCACAGTCTTACTGTGTACGCTTATGATGTCATTTCTCTTTGAGCTCCTAAAAGTCTATTTTAAACGGGATGGAACAGGAAACTCGCGGCAGAACTTGGCAGGAACTTCGCAGTTAATCGCGGAGGAAGCGTTTGTTTTTTTCCGAGGCACTTGTTTATTGACGTCATTATCGCGCACAACAGGATTTTTTAATTAAAATCCTGTTGTGCGCGCTAATTACGTCAGTAAACACGTTCGCGGAATTGAATTTGATTACACGTATTTTTTATTTATTATTTATTTATTGCATCCATTTTTGAATCACTAAATAAAGCCTTAAGTAAAATCACGGACATAATTCAGGACATAATATCATGTTTTCAGGAATAACCCTCAAATTTTCGAGCATAATATATCCGAGTCTATTTATATCTCGATGAACGCACGGAATCTAATATCGAGGGCTCCTGGGTTCGAAGAAACTGAGTCATGTGATTGTCAGCAGATACACTCAGACACAACATTGATATTCTGTTCTGACAGAACACAAACTGCGATGGAGCTGGAGGGAAAACTCGATCTTCAACTAAATGTTGTCGATGAAAACGGATGTGAATTAACCGATAAAAAGCCACATCTTTATCAGACAACACACACAGTAAGGTATGTCGAAAAATCGTGAAGTTAGACCAACTTTCAGGAATTTGATATTTCATTTCAGATCGTTGTTCCGCTTGTAGCAAGTAGTTCACTTTGTTGTTAGCTTTAGGAACTTGGAGCCGATCTGAGAACTAGTTGGTTGAGGGAAGGTTTCGAGGAAGGACAATAGTGTTGATCGAATGGATTCTAGTTTATCTTGATATCTTTCTTTCACACCATTCGTTGCAAATTAAAGTTTACAACTAATGAGTCCAATTTTTTCTGTTGCTTATTCACTGCATCAAGAGTTTGCTTTTTTGTTTATCTTGGTGTTAATAATAATTTACGCACACACGAAGAATATATCTGCAAAGGTTGCGATTGGTTGGCTAAGTCAGTACTATTGAAAATTAACCAATCATATTGGAGCATGATGCTTCCCAAGTTGAACTGTAACCAGTTTACAAGAGGAGCAGTTTGCCATGGATATGGCACAATCCCCATTGGAAGTGAATGCATCACGAGACAGACCAGATGACTGATCATTGTTAACATACTTTGATGGGTCATCACTCCAAGATCTCAATTGAGTGATTCTCCTTACTGTCTGTCACACAATTGTTATGATGGCAGTTCAGAGAATTTGTTATTGGATCAAGTGATAATTCCCAAATTTATGTTTTTCTTTATTCTCATTACTTGTCTTCTTGACATTGTATTGATATTGTTAAGAGAAAGTCTGTCTTGATCACTCATTTGTAGCCAGTTCACCTTATCATGTTAAGGAGAGGAGTTGTTTCCCACAGAAATAGCATAATTCCCATTGGAAGTGAAACATTAGGAACCCCTAACTCCCTTAAGTAACTTCTCTCAAAAATAACCATCCATTACCCAACAAACAGGTGATGAGAATACTTGAATTTATCAGGTAGAGTTATCTTGATTAAACTCCAAATTCGGGTAATTAATTTACGAGGAAATTTGTGGCAGTTTGAGGGAAGAATTAACAATCGGATATTAGGAGTTAAAAGGCTGACATACTGCAATGCATCATCAGTACTCTCTTGCTAGGAATCTAGGACAGGTTCTGTAGGATCAGCACAAAGGTGAGGTCTTGATCCAGTCTCGCACACACAAAGTTTAGAAAAATTCCTATATCAGACGAAACAATTCCTTTTGATTTCCTATTTCAGATGGAAAGAAGTTGTGCAATGGGTGAAGGATAAGCTGTTAATCACTGACTCACTGGCATTTAGTTATTTTGATGATGAGGGTGACCTTATATTTGTAAGTAATTATTTTTTAATTAGTTCTTATTAACCAAGTGGGAGGTCTGTACCAGAGAATCTTGACCGAGGTCGCTAGCACAGACCAAACGCAGTGAGGTCTGTACCAGCGACGGAGGTCAAGATTCTCCCATACAGACCAACCTAGCTCGGTTAATAAGATGTTTATTACATGGTTGTGTCTTACATGCCAATTTTTTATACTCTTTGTATCTTTTTTTCCTAGACCGGTCTAGATGCCAGTCTAGATGGGAAAATCTAGACCACTTTCAATATTGATTTCAGCCAATCAAATTCATGAATTTGGTAGTTGCCAGTCCTTGTGAGACACAACCATATAATAAGTGACGATTAATTACTGCCATTGAAGCTCCATTGTTCAAAGCAAGATTAAGCTAACATGCTGGACCTAATGTCCAGAGATTATGGCTCAAATCCTAGTAGTCCACTAGTATACTGAGTTAGACAAAGGAAGATTTGATAAATTGCTATGGATTGACCTGCTTGAGAATAGCAACCCATTGAGTAGGAAAACTGATTGAAGTCAAAATCCACAAGCCAAAGAGATTCGCATTTTTACTAACGATTCACTAAAGGAAAATGTACATAAATGAGCGAAATATACAGAATAGGAAAGCAAAATGAAGTACAAATAAAACAGGCAAAATGATGTTAATAACGAAACTTACAAGATTATATAGCGACTACGACGACTAAAACATAATGAAAACAGCAACAAGAAAACTACAGCAGAAGAAGCTCTACCAAAGAATAGAAACAATGCATAAAAAATGAACACGAAAATATGAAATGTGACGTAACCAAGGAAGCAAGTGTACGTAGGAAACACTCATGAAGAAAGATTTATTTTGGAAAACTCAAGGATACTGTATTTGAAGAGCGAGGGTTTTCAGAAATGGGAAGTGGCCTGTGGTTTTACTATTGGAGAGTAAAATAATTTTGTATGGTTTTTAGAGATTTGAACAGTAAATGGAATTTTTTGTACATTTCATGTCATTAATTTATCCACATGTATTTATGATGAAGGGAAATACTGAGCAAGAATGGAAGGAAGTGTTGGAAAACAGACATGAAAATAAAAATGGAGGTGGATCTACAATCTCTGTCAATGTTCTTCTTTTGGGAAAAGCTAAATCTTCAAGTTGTTTTAAAGAAGTAAAGGTATGTTTTTATCTGGCAAAAAATATGAACTTGTAAGAACAATGTAACTGGGCTAACTGTAATTGCATATAACAAAAATATGCAGTGCATATTTATGTTATTGTGTTGTGGGCAGGTGCATGCAATTACAGTTAGCCCAGTTACATTGTTCTTACAAGTTCAAATTTTTTGCTGTGCCCATTTTGCACTGGCATAGTTTATCATAAATGGAGAAGGCGTTTTTGAAGATGCAAGAATGAATCGTATTCTGATATGGTGGCTGCCTCCTGTATGTTTGGTGATCAATGCTTGTCTTAACCTTTAATATTCAACATTAAAAATAATAAGTTCACCAGATCTTAAAGAGGATATATAGCAGGCCGTCCTCTCAGAGGGCCTTTGATGGGAAAGAAAAAGAACAGAAATTGTTTGTACAGTCTATATCTGATTCATTCATCTATTATTTTATAATGTAGGGAAACACAGAGCAAGAATGGAAGGAAGTGTTGGAAAACAGACATGTAAATAATGGTGAAGGTGGATCTGCAATCTCTGTCAATGTTCTTCCTTTGGGAAAGGCTAAATCCTCAAGCTGTTGTAAAGAAGTTAAGGTATGTCAGTAATCATAGGTCAGGAAGTAGGCGGTACGTAAGGGAGAATAAGTGAGTAGATGTGACAACTGATTTTAGGGCAGTAAAAAAGTTTGAAAGTAGATGGTAAATGAGAAAGACAATCAAACCTGTATTAGCAATCATCCATGGGGAATGGTGGGGTAACCACAGAGTGGAGTTTGATAAAAATTATAAAAAATACCATTTTTTTCCCCATACTAATGTATGAAAACTCACTCAAAAATGCTACTAACATTTGTTCAGGAGATTAACATGGATTAAATTTTACTCAAAATTTAATTCCTAGTTCTATTTGAGTTGTTCCCCTAATAGAGAACGATACAATTAGACTGTTGGGAGTCAGTAATGGAAGACTGTGACCTCTTACAGGGGCGGATCCAGTAATTTTTGATTGGGGGGTCCAAAATTTGGTTCAGAAGGGACTGTTGGACTTTTGAAGCAAATTACTTCTCCCCACACCCCCCACACCCCCCACACCCCCTCCTACCAGTTGCAGTTGCACGTTATAATTCCTTGGCCGCTTCAGTACTGTTTACTTAGATTCATTAAAAAGATCAGCCAGTTAAAAAGTGATATACAATCCTGTCAATGTAAGAATTTCAGTTTCTAAGTTGTAAGCGTCAGGTCTGTTGGGGGGGGGAATCTGGACCCCCCAGACCCTCCCCCTGGATCTGCCACTGTCTTAATAGAGGTGCCTGCTTAACATGAGTGAAAACTACCAACAGTACTGATTACTGCAGCATCACAGCGTATCTAGGATGAATGAATGCCATGTTGTTTGGTCAGATCTCGCCCGAGACTGGCAACTATTCAGACAAGTTGTTCTAACTTGATATATGAATTGATGTGATTTGTTGTAGAAGCCCACCAGTTGTTGTGCAGGTGTACAATCTAAACCGTCCTGCTGTGAATTTTTGAGGCCACTCCCTCCTGACCCAAGTGTTATCAGTGGCCCCCTGGAGAAAAAGTAAGCACAACAAGGTTTTAGAAAGTTCAAAGGAATGTTCAAATGTACTGTTTCATTACTGGTCAGAAAGAAGGAAAATACACACTGTAAAAACCGTCATGGTAATGCATCAATCAATTTAATGTTTCAACATCCCCCGCTTTTCCTAGGCATTTGAACTTTTGAAGATTGGTTTGTTCAAATACCTGCCCTGTGGGCCAAAGTTATATTAAAATGAATAAAGGCTGATGGTTAAGAAACTGTTTGGGGCTGTGTCGGTGGGGGTAACGATATAATTTGGATATATCAACAAAGTTGAAATGGCAAATTGGCCACCGTAACGATTACAAAAGTTGACATTTCGAGCGTTAGCCCTTCGTCAGAGCGGAAGGGCTCCGACTAAAAAAAAAAGGTGAAAAAAAATTGAAATGATTTCAACTTTGTTGATATATCCAAATTATTATATTAAAATGCCCTACCCAAGTGCTGGATTAGATAATCAATTTTTTTAAAGCCAAGATCAGACCTTGTAGATCCTTTTTTCTGGCTATGCCCACACAAAAGTGAACTCTTTTCCTTTAAACACCTCCATTATATTAAATGATAAGACAATGTATTCTGCAGAAAAGACTGGATACTTACAGTTCAAATTCCTCACCCTGTGCCAGGCAGGTTAAAATTTCCCACCCCCCTCCCCAAGCACAGACAGCAGTAAAATGCCAGCTAATTTCCCAGTGTGAATTGCATACAAAATTAAATGGCACCACAATCAAAGGAGTCACGATGTCAATAATAGTGAAAATTCCAAGAAAAGCTGTAATTTAGGTTATGATCACTCTCCGTAGCATAACATTTATTAACATGATATGACCTGTCGGGTCACACTCACCAAATAAACCTTGAGCCAAATATTTTCCTGTCCACCCCTCCCACTTAGTTAATAAGTACATATTATCACTCTCATGCCCAAAATTTACACAGTCATATTTTTTCCCTACTATCTTCTGCCTTTTGTCTATCTGCAGAATGTGTTAGGAAAAGCAGTCTGATGCAATTGACATACATGTACCTTTACCACATCTGAGTTTCAAAAACCTTTCTCATAACACACATACTGTGATTTAAAAAGGGTTCATAGTGTTCGGAAGGACTGGGAACTAGTCTGACCATGATGTCAAGTAGATCGGAAGGTCGTTTTGTCATACTGGTGTAGCTTGTTATTTTGTTAAATTAAATGAGTTAAAATTTTGAAGAATTGTTTTGCTTCAAACCCAGCACTCATTCAGAAGAACACATAGTTTAGTGTCATTTTAGATTGTTTAAGATTAAGCTTAAGGCTAACAAATTAGCATCTTCTCAATAGTATAAATTTTGCCAAAGGTTCCTGCTGTGTTTCAATGAAACACAAGGACTTTCTGTATATTTAATTGTAAATTTAATATTGTTTTGTATGTAACTTATCTAATTAGAATTGTATTTAAGAAGTAATTTCACCCTGTTTTTCCAATTTTTATTATATATTTATTTTATTGTGATTGTATTAATTTGTAATTAGGCAGGTCCACATCAGGACTTCGGTCTTGCCAATCTTTCTAACCTGCATTGTTAAATATAAAGATGTATGTATGTATGTAAAACTATGTAACTATGTATGTATTTTGTTTCGTCAGAGTCAACCCACTTCTGGGCGAGTACAAGTACAGTAATGATGCCCTAAGAGCTGTTACTCTTCCCCTTGGACCAATAGGTATGTGAAAAACAAATATTCTATGAAAATGTATTTTTTTATTAAGGTGGGCCACTTGTGGCAGACCATGTTAAAAATTTGCTTGAGTAGTCAGATATGGAAATTTTAATTAATGATTCAGTTAGTTTTATTTGACAATAATTATTTATGTTTATTTGATAATTTAACTTTATGTGATGGCTAAGAATATTTTCTGTGCTTTTTCAGGTGGTGGGTCTATAGCGTTAGCTGGTGATGGGGGTCTTCGCCAGTGGCAGATTACCAACACAGTCAATCATGTAGCTCATGTCCCAGATTCTTTCTTTGCCATTCGGTTTGTAAATAATTTGTTTTGGTTCAGTTGTTTCCCAAGTTTGTTGTCAAACTCACAAAACCACAGACTCTGGAGATAACTGTTAAGAATGTTTATTGACGTGTTGTTTGATGGGAGGTTCCAACCTTAGAGGCAGAAAACACTGAAATTTCTTCAAGCCCTATTATATGATAGCCAAGAAATAGCTGTAAGTTGAGAGTATTTATGGGTTAAATAAGTACTATGGAACAGTTACATGTGAAACCCACAGGTTTGATTTGGGGTGGGAGATCAGGAAATGTAAGCAAACTGCAACACCTCAAGGAAATTAGCTTTGTGAGTGCCTGGTCACATTCCAGAAAAATTTCTGGTGTTCGAGGTTTTCAAAATTTCACAGTAATACATTTCCAACTTGTTCAAATTTGTTTCTGAATAAGAGACAGTAAAACAAAAATCATGACGGTTTGAAAAATTTTAAATCAAAAAAATTTGAGCCACTTGATAACTGATGTATCATTCATTTACATGTATCTTAAGAGTGGATCAAGGAAGCTCGAGTAAAGCTGTCATTCTTCAGTCCAGCACTTGGTATGATGACAAAGGATTCACTCCTGCAGCATATGTCACAGACCATGGTAGTTGGCTAATCTTTTATGGAAGATTATGAGAAATCTGCAGCCCTTTAATGCCTCCATTTCTGAACTCTATGCATATCACAGGGAATTTTTTAAGATTCCCATTTGGGAATTAAATGGGAAATTTTCCTATTACTGGGGATTATCTGGGACATAATATTCCTTTATGGGATAATTTTGGGAAGTGGACATCTCCCAAGATGCCATAATTGGGGTTTTTTTTTTTTTTTTTTTTTTTGGGGGGGGGGGGGATGGCTTAAGGTTTCTTGTGTCCCAACATTGGGAAAATATATTATATACTTATTGACTGAGTAGGAGAGCCATACAGGAAAATATTTGGCTTGAGGTCATGACCCACAGACCAAGCACAGCAAGGTCTGTGCATGGGTCATGAAATTAGCTAAATATTTTCCTGTCTGGCTTGACCTAACTCAGTCAGTAAAGGCATTTTATCATATGACCACTTTGTTTTAAAAAATTTGAAGAGGTAGTTTTAACCTAATTAGAGTGCAGTAGACTTGCACACATGGTAAAGTCTGTTTACGAGCCTAGCGGCCCATTAGGCCTGTGCTTAACTCCTGTTTCTGTAGCATGAAGCGACTAGGAGTATTTCTACTCCCCCCTGGATGGGATGCCAGTCCATCGCAGGGTTACCCCCCAGCATTAAATTGCCGGTACCCATTTATACACCTGGGTGAAGAGAGGCACTGTGAGAGTAGTCTCTTGCCTAAGAACACAACCCAATGTCCTGGCCGGGGCTCGAACCTAGACCACTTGATCTGGAGTCGAGCACACTAACCATGAGGCCGCCGCGCCTCCACAGACTTGCACACATGAGAAAACCATTAAAAGGATTCTACAATATGAGCTTTTCCTTTTATTTTTTCAAGTCAGAACTAGAAACTGACAATTTATTGAAAAAGTGACTTACTTTCTAATTGTTGTTTACTGCTGTCACTTGTTTTTTGCTACAAAAGCAAACAATGTAGTTGTACAAGTACACTAGGATTGGATAGCTTTTTCCAAACCAGCTCATGTCAACCCATCCGGCCCTGTACATGTCAGCTTTCACTGTGGTTTTCAATGAGATTGCACAAGCAGGGCCAAACGGGTCATATAAATATTATAATACCCTCTATTTTAGACCTAAGGAGATTTACTGGTCTCAATTCAACTTTCTTTTGTAGTTGTGCCAGATGGATCTAAACAGCTCCTTGGTGAACTACCAGGAGTAAAAACTTTAGAAGTAACTGCAAAATACCCCATTGCAGAAGGTTTGTCAGTCAATAATTTTAAATAATCAGTTCTTGAAATTGAAAGGCAAGAAACCTTTAAAGGTTATCTTAAATAAAAGTAGTAGCTCACTAAATCTTTAAGATAGCAAAATAGAGCTATTTCTGTAGCATTTCTGATAATTAGTATTTGGAGATATGCTCTGGATGTAGTGCTATATTGGTGCAAAATACATGTGAGGGGTCAAAAAAATGCTCTTATTTTTAAGGGGGGGGAAACAAAATATCTAAGATGGAATTTCTGGGGGAAAGGTGCATGGGACTAGGATTTATTCAATGAGTAATTAATTTTTTGTGAAGAGCATTCAAAACAATATCAATGATTAATTATTGCTGAAAGGGTGACTCCTCCACTTGTAGTAGACTTATATGACTTACAGCCTCCATTTCAATTTCCTTGTTTCAATTCTTGGAGACCCTCCCAAACCTCCCAATGCTCCCACCAGCAATATCTTTTACCTTGCTGGCAGATCATACTGTAAAATATGAATGAGATTTCTTTTTCTTTTCTAGTGGATGTTTTGAGTGATGAGGTGCCTGTCCAAGTGCACCTAGAGGCATTCAACCCATGCATCCCTCTAGACTCCAAGAACAGTGGAATACCAGTGATCATCTTAAATTACACTGTGACTAATTCGTCAAATGACGCAGCAAAGGTAAATCATCATGCAGTAAACTTGCCTTACTGGCTCTTAGGAGATTCAAATCAGAAAGACTTCTTTGAGGTTTACTGGAAGTTGTGTTGGTCATTTACATGTACCCTCACAACAGTCCTTTAACTTGTTTTAGGTTTCATTACTGGGATCCCTCCAAAACATTGCAGGCTGGGATGGACTGACTCCAATTACTTCAGAAGGTGTGAATTTGTTGGATTAACTAATGTGTTCCTGTAATTCTTTCTGTCAGAAATTACATGGGTGCAACCTGGAGAAATTGAAGTAAATGTACATATTCTCTTAACTTCTTGTTATTGTCTTTGTGTTGCTCTTTATGTGGAACTCAATGGTAACCCTTCATCTTGCTGAAATGAAATAATCAGGCCAATCTTACCACAGATCACTGATAAAAAGAGATGAATTTATATTTGAATTATAGTATTTTATCTAAATTCTTCAGAGGATTCTCTTGCTTCTAGTTAAGAATTGTCTACCAAGTAATCAATGAACGATTTTTGAGCAAAAAGAGGCAATCAGGAGCCATGTGTGAAAGATTGCTGGTAGACCTTCTTCACAGATGGAGTGAATTTGTTCAAGTGCAGTTGCAGTACACATTAATGCAGTCTGTGTAATTGGTTCACTAGTTTGTGTAGTTGATGGAATTGGTACACCTAGTGTAGTTGGGGTAGATCTTGTGACATGTAAAATTTAGATTAATAAAAATCAAAGTTTGTCAAGACAATTTTTAACAATATTTTTAGCTTTTTTTACTACTTGATTTACTACATGAATAAAGATGAGAGATGTATTTGATTTGTTTTGTATTGTAGTTGCCTGTCCTGGATATGGTGGAAATATGAACAGTCTCTTGCAGAGCAGGTACCATTGAAAAAAGCTTTTAGTTTGTACTTTCAGGTAGTAAAGTGGAATGCTGATTGATATAATTTTTCTTTCAATAATGGACCCAGTTACCTTTGTTAACCTCTGGTACATTGTACCATTTAAGATATAGGATGTGTACCAAATTTGTTTTCACATTTGGAATCATTGAATAAAATAAATGCTTTTGTTACCTTTTAATTTTCTTTTTGTCAAAATTCATCTAGCCGTCTGTTTGGTATTGACATGAGTAACCAATCCTTGGAAGAGCAGAGTGCATCAAATGGACATGTGTCAATCTCAGGTACTGTAAATGGACATGTGTCAATCTCAGGTACTGTAAATGGACATGTGTCAATCTCAGGTACTGTAAATGGACATGTGTCAATCTCAGGTACTATAAATGGACATGTGTCAATCTCAGGTACTGTAAATGGACATGTGTCAATCTCAGGTACTGTAAATGGACATGTGTCAAGCTCAGGTACTATAAATGGACATGTGTCAATCTCAGGTACTGTAAATGGACATGTGTCAATCTCAGGTACTTTAAATGGACATGTGTCAATCTCAGGTACTGTCAATGGGGATTCTGTGGCTACCTGTGGTTCTGCAACTAATCCCTTACTTTTAAAAGTTCTTGATCGGTTTAGAAGTGCCCCTCTCCCCTAAACAGAGTTAAACTTCTGCCAAAGTTATTTACAGAAAAATCAATACTGTATTGGGCGTGGGAAGGGAGAGATGAGCACTGATGTAGCTTGTTAGGAAAATAAATAAGTGCCCAAGACTTTTGAAAGTATTTCAGTCTATTTGTTCTTTGTTTTCCTGTACTTTGTACATAATTGTTTGAGAAGAGGAGAAGGTTTTTAACTGGCAAGGGTCAGTTTACTGATCTAGGACCAAGTTGTTCAAAGTTAGGTTAACTTAAAGATAACCCAGTGTTAGCTTGAAATCTGATCTCAGATCTGAAAGCTTTAAAAGAAAATTTGGTGGTTGTTTTGAAAAGATTAGAGAAAATAATCCCTAAAGGCTTTGAACAGAAGAATACTAAGAAACTCAGAGTGTGCATGATGATGTATCTTTGAGCATTATACAGCAGTGAATCAAGAGATTTTCTCTTTTTTCAATGCTAGACAAACTAAATAAACTCAAAAGTAACTTCTTTTTAATGCCAAAAACCAAGTTTAAAATTTATGCACACCAAATTGCAATGCTATTACAACATCTCATCAATTCATTGTCTTTTTTTATAATAATTATGGTAATTTTCACTGTTTTGCAGTGGTGACAAAGCCAGGTGACAATTTGTCCACAATGCTTCAATATGATGAGGTAAAAGAGATGTGGCAATATTTTAGCTTATCAGAACTACCTGGCCAAGGAAAGTGTGGTGCCTCACCAGTAAGTTCTTTACAATTTATTTAAGGGTACAATTTAATGGTCAAAGTGATTCTCATCACTTTGGTTAAAGTAAAGGTGCAGTGTAATAATTGAGCTTCTGAGCCGAATGAGCTGTCTAGCCAGACTGTGACTTGAAGTATGGTGGCTTTTCTCGGTCATCAGGATGCTGGTCCATCCCAGGTTACCCATACCTTTCCTCCACTTACCCTCCCTCCCTGTGTGTCCTGTCCAAACTGGTGGTAGGTAATTTGCCCTAATCTTAATTGTATTCACTAATAAAATTTTTTTTGTTTCATGATGGATTTAATAACATATTTTATTACACAACTCAGGCAGTCAATGGGCCAGTAACTAAAATCAACCAATCAAAATGCTCTATTGCTGGTCAATATTCTTTCAGGTATGACCAGGCACTGTCCCGAATGGTCCCGAATGATACCGCATTTGTGTCCCTTTGAACTTCAGGGATATAATAAATCTCTTATTAACCAAGCTTGCTCGGGACCGTACTGGAAGAATATCGGCCCTTGGACCGATATTCTCCCAGTACAGCCCTCCCACTTGGTTAATAAGATATGTATTGGAAGAGGTGTATGAAAATTGTTCTCCTAAGTGCCATTGTGATTGACTGTTACAGTCACCTTTCAATTTTAAGTACAACATATGTTTTTGTATGGATTCATTCTTCCTCGCTCCTCCCCCCTTTAATTTGTGCAGTTCACTGATGTTGTTGAAATATCTTGCACAGTTTCTATGTATAACTTTTTTAAGTTGTTTGAATTATCAGAGTGATAAAAGATCAGGAACAGATTTATCATGATTGTCTCTTTACAGATGGGTAAAACTTGGAATGGAGCTGTTTGTTGTGAGAGAGAAATACCACCCAACAAATCAGAGGTAAATTTTAATTTCTCTAAAACAAAAACAGAGTAGATACTAGAGAATGTCAGTAAAAGTGTTATTCTTAATATATTTTAGGAAAAGCTTGTTTATGTATAGGATGAAAGGCTAATGCCCCAAATTTCAAATTCCAATTAGAATTTGAAAACAGTAGAGGAAGAGCTTCGTCACTGATGTGCCACCATTACATCCCCTGATTATTACCACCATTGTTATTATTATTACTACAGGGGCGTAGCCAGGATTTTTCAAAGGGGGGGTCACAGAGGCTACTCACCATTTACACCGCTGCTCTCCCATGTGTATATCAGCGGGCTCAGTTGTATTATCGCGGCATGAAGGCCCATATTAACTAAATACAAGAGCCGTTGATGAAAATACTTTACAAAAAAAATTTGTTTTTCAACAGTGGCTTTTACGGCCAAGATATTGTCATGGCATTTTCGCCACCTGAATATTGTAGGTTGTTTCCTTTAAAGAAGGCCTACCAAGGGGGGGCTCACAGGCACCCCAGGACCCCCCTGGCTACGCCCTTGTACTATTATTTATGAGCAGAAGATCAAACTGGGTTGAACTCAAATCCATTAATGATTCAATTATTCGCAACCCATTTGTATTTCAGACCTTCACATTTCTCTTGGCTTGGCATTTTCCACACAGGTATGCAGTATTAGTATTGGTAATAATGCAATTGTGAGTGCAATTTGGTGTTTATTTAAAGGCACAAGTAAATTTTGTAAAGAAAACAAATTGCATGAGCCTGTGTGGCAAGTGCATTTTTTTACAACTGACAAGTGCTTATTTACACCAAATTGTACAAGAAATGGTGTTATTACCTATTAATAATATACCTAAAAAAGCGTGCAGAAGGTCAAGACAGACAAAATTTTGACAGTGCACGGGCCATTTGTAATTTGCACTTGTGTTACATTTTTGCACTTGTGGTAAATAAAAAATGCCCTTGTTTGCAACCAATCAGAAGCCTGTTATGTTTTCATTTATATTGACTAATCAACTTATTGATTGATTGACTAACTGGTGGGTACACTGTGCATGTTGGATGTCTGTGCAAGTGTATACAAAGGACTCTTAAGTCCAAAGTTTTCCAACGTGGCCAGTTGTGGCCTACAATCATTGAGTGATAGCAGAAAAAATTCAAGTGGACTGAAAAAGAGAACAAATATTTAAAATGTTATAGGTTGCTATAATTCATGTGATTACCAAACACAACCACCTCCCGGTTAGCTCAATGGATAGAGCGCTGGACTGTTGTGCGGGAGTTCGAGGTTTCGAGCGCCAACGGGACCAACACTCAAGGTCTTAAAATAATTGAGAAGAATATGCTACCTTTCTATAACATCGAGAAATGGTTAGATATTCTAGTCTTTTTGGAGAGGGACGAATAAATGGAGGTCCCGTCTCCTGCAGGGTTAGGGGTAGGAGACGTTAATTTCCCGCGCACGAGATTACCATGTGATGGATGTCCTCCCCTGGGGTGGGATGGGTGGGTTAATAGCAGGTTCACATCAGCTGTTTTGCGGCCACCACTGACCTGCTCTAACAAATAAAGCTTACTTACTTACTAAGATAACAAAGTGGTTATATTTACATTACGTTTAGGTAATACACAAGTTCATGAGATCCCATGTTGTCATCGCATTCATGGTAGTGGACCTCACATTTTTCCAGTGTGATATCTTCCATTTATCTTTATAATATTTTACCTGTCTTTCTGACAGATATGTAAACTGGAGCCAGAAGGCCTTTGGTATACACGATCCCGACACACAGTTTTACATTGGCAACCAGTATGTCAAGTTCTGGAAGAACATTAACGAGGTGAGAGCACTAACACCAAGCTTTCAGTTTGTTTAGTACTTTGCGTTGGCCAATTTAAGTTATCAACTCATTTGATAAAACTAAAGTTACCTTGTTAAATAGAAACGGATTTGTTTTAAGCAAATATATAACCAAATTATCTCGTTAAACTCCCCGCCGACGCAGCAACACAGTTTTTTTTTTTTAGAGACTTACCCCCTTTATTCAAAGGAATCAGTTTGTGACTATTCCAATTCCTTTTTGAACCGTGCTCGGCACACATTTTATCGTTGTCATGTAGTTGGTGCTTTTGTTTCAAAAAAAAAAAAAAAAAAAAACCTGCACCTATGCAGTCATGCGTAAATTTCTCCTTGTAGAAAAATCCGAAATACTATTACCTTAATGAACAGAGTTCAGTTTGTATTTCTTTCACCCAACCTGTAAGTTTATGCTTTCGCGACGATGGCCTCCACTGTTTGTGATTCAGGTTTTGTGCTACACAACTGCCAACTTGGGATTCTTAACATCATTAACCAGAAACTTTATGAATGCAATGTTTGATTCCACATTGCCGTGGCAAATAATTGACAGTGCTGCTGGAAGGCTATCTCCTCTAAGGTGGGTTGGATATGAAAGTTTGTGGATCGCAGTTAAAGCTTCCAGGGCTGTATGTGTTGTAAAAATTGAAGTGGGTGCTGAGGGCGCGCATTTGACTTGCAGCTACAGAAGCGAGGGAAAACTTCCCGCCAGTTGTAGGTAACACAGCGGTTAAACGTCGAGCATGCGAAAGAGGATCAATTCTGGCGGACCGCGCGCTAATTTCCCGCCCAAAGCCTTCGAGTCTATTCCGCGAACACAAAGCTTAATCAAGTAGGGGTATCCTGTTGAGTTATCAAACTATTTTGAGGTTTAACAAAAGTGTTATACGCTTTTCAAACACCATCACCTAATTACTGTTTGGTGTTGTTGTTTGTAACTCGTGTGCGATAACTTGGTTTTGACAGCCTAAAAGCACATCACCTAGTCATTGCAACGTTCAACCTAGTCATTACAACGTTCGCACATTTGGACAAACGTAATCAAATTGGCTGAAACTGGTGCCGAAAAGAATCATGGGTTTAGAAGCTGCATTTGACCCTACATTCCCAAAGAATGACTTGCGTCTAAGATCACGAGAATAAAGGAAATGATTAACACCTAAAAAAGTCGTTGATTGTTAAACAAAATCCTTTTCTATAACACTGGAGATATATAAGGAAGAGTGTTGAGAAAATGTGTACTAATGTTAGGTTGTAAAGGGTTAACAAGAATCAACTAAATACGAAATGATAATCATATATAACACGAGGTAAAATATTTCTCTGATAGATCTCCCACTTGCATGTGGTTGGCTGATGGCAATCTTTATGGATTTGAAGGTAGAACTGATTAACATACAAATTCTTTTGAAAAGTATCGATACATTATTTTACATGCTGGTGAAGAGGGTACGGGAGAAGACGTTTCCGGTGGATGAAAAACCAGACTCTCTTACTTAATTTTCTATGGGTTATAAAGCCTTTATAATAAAGGAAATGCTCATCAGACTCTTTAAGCTTTAAGTGGTGAATACCAGTTTTCAAACCCAACATGTTGTCTTTTGGCCAGAGAAAAAATGAAAGTACGTTTCTTGAGCACCGCAAGCCGGCGAGAAGTCTGGTCTTAATACTTTTAGTAGATTCTAGTTTGGTGAAGTGATTCTGGAACTCTTTGTTCAGTTTTACAGATAGTAGACAAAGTTGAAATCAAGAGAGTTTGCTAGTACATAACGAGTTTGATCTTTCAACTTGAATTCGATTGAATGAATGCTGTCGTTAATGTTTTAACATTTCTGTTGTTTTGTTTGTTTGTTTGTTTTTTCCTTTCTTTTTTCAGGATGTAGCAAGGTTGGAGGTGAGTTAATTTAAACGCTTTCAGTTGTATTTGATGAAACCAAAATCAAAGTTGGCTCAACGAGAGATGAAGCAACTGAAGTTTTTAAAAAGAACCCGCGAGATTAATGACTGAAAACAAGCAAACTTTCTGAAGTGCGGTTAATGCGCATGACCAAATCGCAGCTTGATTTAGAGTGCACTTGATTGGTTTATAAGGTGGCGGAGTTTTCTGGACCAATCACGAAAGGAGGTAATGCAGAACTAAAGAAATCTCAGATTTACCTTCGACACAGTTGAATTTTGCTCCACAACTAAATTTTACTTCACTTCTCCAACATAAACATAACCATCAACACACGTTTTAAGTTGTTGTCCACTTTTGAAGGAGAAATTTGAAATTTTTGCTGAATTCCTTCTCCTCTGTAAGGTGTCTCTGTTCAAGACACCTGCTTGCGAGTTAACTTTGCCAAGACGATGACGAAGAAACTACCAAGGATATTATTTATGAGTCATTTGAACTGCGTGGGTACTAAGTTGTGAAACTTTGATACTGATTTCATATTCTATGTCATCAGGTTGTTGCCCACTCAATTGCACACACGTGTTTAATTACGAAATGGCCATTGCAAAGTAAGTTCTGCGACATTATAACTGTCTAATTTTTGCGAATGTCTGTGTCACTTTGAAACGATCTCTTTTGCAGCTTCGCGATTGGAATTCATGGCAATATTATCTTCCTTATTTCACTCTCATCGAAAGTGTGATTGACTTGTAACTTTTCTAAACAATTTGAATGTGATGTGGAGATGACGCCTGAAAAAGTTCAGTTCATTCCGGCACTAATTATGTTAATTTTATTCAAGTGTATTCTGACAGTGCTTAAGAATTTGTGTTTTCTCATCAGATGTTTCCCTGATTTGGAGAGAACCATGAGAGTGCTTGACCTGAAAGAGCAGATAGCTCCCAATGCTATCATACCGAGGTACGCTTTGCCTTAGATACAGCACGTTATCATCATAGGTAACTATTAGTAAATCGAGTTGAGAACATGCAACGAGTGTTAAACGCAACAACTTGACTTGCAAAAGGTGCGAGGCGGGAAAAGTTGACTGAGCCGCTGCCAATCGCGGGAAAACCTGGAGCTGGTGCCGAGCGCTGCAGCCGAGAAGCGGCAAACACGTATCCCGTTGCCAGGCACAGGAGAGTAAGCCAAAAAAATTCTTAACCTTGTAGACGCTAATAAAGACGTAGAAAATGCATTCTTGCTGTTGTTTTTGCGAGAAGGACTTACTTTTTTCGAAGCACAAAGCCATTCTAGTGCGGATAAGTGATTAGGTACGTGTAGGTTATAAACACTCACTGGTAATTCGAATATGTTCGAGAAAGTGTCGTTTTCTTAAATTTTTTTTTATAGCCGTACCACTGTGCCTCTTGAACTTCGACGCTTGTGGAGCTTTTGGCCCAACTACACTGACGTTAACCCCGCCTCTACCACGATATGCGTTGATGGCGAAATTGGAACCGTGTTGAAAGCCTACAGAGAGGTATATATTTTAGATTCTAACCGAGCGTCTCCGTGGGAAGATAGTTAAGTACTTAAAAGACAACAATAAAGCAAGAAGGAACAAGGATGTCTAAAGATGGTTAAGATTGACACGGATTGCTAAGGAAAAATTGGAGATATCAGGCATATTTTTACAAGTTGTTCTTTCCGTGCTCTTCTTAGAGTTATTGTCAACTGAGTGTCGAAAGAAATATGGGATTGCATTGGTTTTGATACACTTTGCTCTGTGATTGGTCCAAAACACTCGCGCCATCTTCTCAACCAATCAGATGCTTAGCTGAAAACAATCGCACCTTGTTTATTCGCGTTTTCTCGCACTTAAAGCAATTCGCTTATTTTCACTTTAGTTCCCATTGGCAATAAGCAATTTGCTTGTGTTTACTTTGAGCTCTCATTGGCTAGTGATATTGTAAACCCTTGTTCTGATTGGTTGCTAGGATAACTTTGGTTTTGGTGTTTCAACACTCAATAGAAAACTGCTCTATTTATAAGGCAACTTATATTTCGCAAATCTGATCACGAAAGGCTAATGAGATAAATGCAACTGCGGCCCCTCTCTTCCATCACTGCAGGTTCTTCAGGGAGCTTCTCAAGAGTGGTTTGACGGCGTTTGGCCAGCAGTTAAGAAAATCATGGCACGATGGATGGGGGAACTGGATACTGGAGATGGTAAAAAAAATACTTAACAACACTTTCAGTAGTTGTATTTTTGGCTTATTGAAAATTTTGTCAACCTTTTTAGCCCCTAAGAGTGACCAGTTTCTAATTTCTCCTTTCATTGTCTCCCTTGAATCAAATTAAAAGGTTAGGTGAATAAAGAAAATGATCACCAACAGGCTCTCGATTGGTGCACAAATTCTCCTTGTCAGCACCTTTGGAAAGGTATAAATAACAGTATAGAGAATATGCATACTGATATCAGGGTGTGAAGGGTTAACAGATATCGTGCGTCACTTTTTTGAGAGTTTTCATTCTGTCGATGTTGTTTTTTTTTTTTACAGGTTTGATTCGTACCCCCCAGCCTAACACTTACGACACCGCTTTCTACGGTGTGAACACATTCACGTGCTGCCTTTACCACTGCGCACTCCGGTTAGTAGCCGCCTTTGTTTAAGTTGTGGTGTAAAAACGTTTATCGTTAAAAATGTCCACGCTAGATAAAGACTAGTCTTTGTCGCATCTCACTGCTAAGTGAACTGGTACAGTAAACAGCTTTCAGATGGATTTGTCCCAAACTGATCCACTCTTCCTTTTATCGTGTAATAGGGCTGCAGAGGAAATGGCTAAACTTCAAAAAGAATCGGTACAGTAAAGTTTTCTTTTTCCCGTTTTCCCGTATTTCCATAGCTTTACCCCATAACTCCCAGAAGTGATTAACAGGTAATTTCTCCTTATAATATCCATACATGATCCAGCAAACTGGTCATGAGAATGCTCAAACTTATAAGGTAGAAGTCATCTTGATTTAGCACCAAATTCTCCTTACTTACTTACGAGGAAATATGTCGCAGTTAGAGGGGAGAACTAACGATCAGTTCTTGGGAATAAAAGGGTAAAGACAGCACACATGTCCAGGAAATGAAACTTTCTCTGAAACAAGGCCGATAGTTTCTAAAGAAACTGTTTGGGGCTGCGTCGGTGGGGGTAACGAAATAATTTGAATATATCGACAAAGTTGAAATGGTAAATTGGCCACCGTTACGATTATAAAAGCTGACGTTTTGAGCGTTAGCCCTTCGTCGGAGCGAAATGGGTTAACGCTCGAAAC
This sequence comes from Stylophora pistillata, assembly GCF_964205215.1. NCBI lineage: Eukaryota > Metazoa > Cnidaria > Anthozoa > Scleractinia > Pocilloporidae > Stylophora > Stylophora pistillata. The sequence continues at coordinate 7,843,431 of NC_142529.1, read as the reverse complement.
GTCAGCTTTTATAATCGTAACGGTGGCCAATTTACCGTTTCATCTTTGTTGATATATTCAATTTTTTTCTAAAACACTCTAGGTTGGTTGGAAAGGGGAGGGGAGGGGAGGTGTAAAGGATTCTCGGGTACACTGTTACCCCTGACTGTAATGAAAAAAATTATCATTTATGACAGTTGATTTGCCTCCGTATTGTAAGGAGATTCTATTTTAGGGAACCTTGACCCACTTATTGACATTCTTGTATATGCTTCTCAGCTTGCGAGCAAAGGGCCCGTTTCTCGAAGGTGCCGGTAACTGAATGGGCTCGCAAAGTTGATCTGTTTTCATTCAGAATGAGGGTTTCAAAAGTTTTGAAAATTATACGTGTAAACTGAAGAAACAAGTTGTACTTATAAAGATAACCGCCTCCCGGTTAGCTCAATGGATAGACCGCTGGACTGATGTGCGGGAGGTCGAAGGTTCGGGCCCCGGGCGGACCAACACTCAAGGTCTTAAAATAATTGAGAAGAATATGCTGCCTTTCTATAACATCAAGAAATGGTTTAGATATTCTAATCTTCTCGGATAGTGACGAATAAATGGAGGTCCCGTCTCCTGCAGCGTTAGGGGTAGGAGACGTTAATTTCCCACGCACGAGATTACTGTGTGATGGATGTCCTACCCTGGGTTGGGATGGGTGGGTTGTTGTCTTGCGTTTCATACATGAGCTTCTGGCTCGGGCAATATGGGTAACCATGCCCCACGTAAAGACATTAAACTTTGATTACTGTTACTATTACTAACAGGCAGTGCTTCTCTGTGCTTTAAAATTCGGGCCCGTAAAGTTAGTGGGAGTTTTGAGAAACAGGCCCCAGGCCCGCGTTATAAGCGTGTATCACCGTCCGCGAGAAGATTTGAGACGAGTCGGGAAGCGGAAAGTTTGTCGGGATTGCCCCTTGCAGACCTCTTGCCGGTTCGCGTTGCTCAAGGTCTCTTACGTTCCCGCCGGCGAAGAAACACGCTTGCCGAAGCGCTAATGGTAATGGCTTGTTCGCTGGCCAATACTTCTGGAAGGCGTCTACAATTGTTCAACATAAGATACCTAGCTAGGAAAGCTTTGAACTTATCAATTGTTTTGATCATTTTAGGACCTTGCCGATCAGTACTCAGCCAGGTTCAAACTGGGGAGTGCCAATCTCGACAAGGCCTGTTACACAAACGGAAAATGGTACACACAGGTAAGCCCCTTCACAAGAAGAACCTTTCAGTGTGCAAGGCACTTCATAATGACCCAGGGATGACAAAGCTGAGAGCCTCCTCCTTAGAACGAGGTTGCAATCCATTCAGATTTGTTCCAAAGAATATTAGTGAATTTCATCTAAATGTCCTGATATGCTTTGCTTTCTGTCTCTGTAATTTGTTGTTCATTGAGTCTTTGTTCCTATCCCCCCTGATCACTAAGGAAAGAGGAACAAGGGAAAACGTCCATACCCCACTCCCCCACCTTATCCTGGACTATACAGGGATACCCTAGTCAAAAGGAGACCCTTTTTAATGCGCGTGGTGTATAAAAGGACGCGTCGTCGATAAGAGTGGAATGCGAAAAAGGCAAAACTTTGTTAAGTCGTTTGAAAGGATCAAGCAACAACTCCACTTGATTATTTTTAGAGGTTACCCAAAATCTTTCTTTAATCTGTCATGGTAGAGAATGAATGCATTGTTTTACATCTCGTATTGTTGAAGGGCTCCTTTGTGAAACGAGGCAAGGATTAAGACCCTCGGACGAAGTAAACTACGGAAAAATTTCTTAATCAGACCTTCTCCCCTTTCTTTTTCACTTCACCTCTGCATTGTCATGTTTTAGCTCACTCTTATGAGTGACCAAGACAGAATTTCTCCTTACTAAATCAATACAATATCAAGCAGAAAAGTGATGAGAATCAAGAAAAATATCAATAAGGGGATAAATAGTTGATCCAATACCAAATTCTCCAAACTAGCATCCTAAGAATTGTATAGCAGGCAGTAAGGAGAATCACTGTTGAGATCTAGGAAGTGAAAGGGTTAATTGTATCCGTTCTTTTCTTGTAGGTGCTAGATCCAGAGAATCCAAAAGCGGAGCTTGCTGACGGTAGGGTGACTTTCTTAAGTAAATTTTTGGTTCTAAGGCAGGTGCATTACGTGACAATATTTTTTTAGAGAAGTGATGAGCTTGACTCTATTTTCTTTCCTTCTAGGAACATTCGTCGATTGTTTGCTTGGCCAGTGGTGGGCATATGTTTTGCAGCTCGGTGATATTTTACCAAAGGAACATGTCAAGTCTACTTTGGAAAACATTTATTCAAGAAATCACGTGGATTCCTTTATTCCAGGTATTGCAAATTGTAGTTAATGAAGATGGTGTTCTGTTGGAGGTCTTCCTTTGTTTCCAACGCGACGTGTGTTAGCTAGACTTCATGTTTAGTCTGCTTTGCAACTGTCCTTTGGAATGTCACGCAAAACCCCCAGAAGAAGAGTCGAGAGGAGTGTTGTGTGACATTTTAGAGTACGGCTATGAAGAATGCGACGTTATGGTTAAATGAACAATGATACTGATAATGTAAATATTGTTACTGATAGTAATGATGGTAATGGTCGTAACAATCGACGTAATTTGAGTGTTAGAATAAAATTTATCTTGGCCTCAGTTGTTGGAGAGCACTAACAATATAACTCTTTATCTGTCCAATAATGTCACCGCTGACTTCACATTTAGTGTAGGTGTACCATACCTGAAAACTTAAAGTTTGTCACGTATTTCAGTCCTGATATTTGTCGCAAGTTTGGTTTCAATTCATATTTATCCACATATATCCATATAAGACTTCTCATCTCAAATCTCCTATTATTGCCAAAAACTACATGTATCATTATTAATAGACCTTGACGAGTGCCCCATTGTTATCTCCTTTTTCTTTTAATTTCAATAAAAATTTTACTTGAAAGTACTTAAAAGTATCGTTTTGTATGAGAAGACATTTGCAGAAACATTTGTCTGCAAAATTCAACGGTAGAATTTTATTAAAATGCATAGAAACTTCTCTAAACTTGTAAAACTTATAAAAGTTTGTAATTTATTTGATGACGTTTCGACGTTGCTTCACATTATTATCGCATATTATAAGCGCATAGAGTTCAATTTTAATGCGCTATATAAGAACTTATTATTAAATTAAATTAAGTTAATCTGGTGTAATCAGATTAAGTATCGCCATATTTGAATTATCTGTCAGAGGACCAGAAACCCCGGAAGTTCTTTGATCAGCGTGACGCCGGACTCTACATTTGCCGATGGCCTGGATCGCCACCAGAAGATCCCTTCCGGTACAGCAGCGAGGTTAGTCGTGCATTTAACCTATTTAGAATTCATTTAGATTTCCGCGCACCTGCCGGATTTCAATAGGTGATGCGTTCTCTTGTTTTATATGAGAGCTTTCATCTTCTTAGACTTTCTCTGATGTAACTGGTTTATCTTATTGTCACGAGATAGAAGGATTGAATGACGCGAGACGAGGTTCTCTGTCGGGTCGCTTGTCACGCGACTTTTGATGTCAGTATCATGCTCTTAGCATGTCCCGCAATCCTTAGTCGTAGAGGGTGGATTTTGCTATACAGGCCTCAAACATAAGGACACTACTCATTAGAGACTAACGTTTGGGAAGACTTGTTCACGCAATCATCACTTAGAATAGATAGCCTGCAGAACAGACGCCATTTTTTCCACTCGAATGGAGGCAAGCGAGCACGAAGAGCGAGTCGCGCGCCAGGGAAGAAGCGCAAACTGAAAAAAATTTTTTGTGTATTCCTGCCCTTGCACGTTCCTTTTGCTTGCTTCGCGTTTGACTTTGGTCGCCTGAATATCGCAAATGAATTACGCTTGTTCAGCAGGCTAAGAATACACGGCGACGATTGAATTGAGGAATTATGTGTCCTTTGAATCCAATGTATTTTATTCCTTTTTACGCTTAAGGGAGCCTGGACCGGTTTGGAGTACGAATACGCCCACTTGTGTTTGAGTCAGTCGATGGACACCACTGCACTCAGGGGTAATGACTATTTCTTTGTCGTTTGATTACCCGTTTGGTAGCCCTGTTTGGGTGTCTGCACTCGGAATGGGCGACTTTTCCAAAACTCTTAAACTAGTCTTTTTTTGGCATGATTTCTTACTTCACATTACTTCTTTTCTGGTTTAGTTTTGACCGACACCCGTGAAAAGTATGACGGAACTCGCCGCAGTCCTTGGAACGAGATCGAGTGCGGCGACCATTACGTCCGACCAATGGCAGCTTTTACCTTATTTGAGCTAGCTTCAGGTCAGGTATGGAGTGCTTCACCATCGCTAGGTCTAAACATCCCATAAATACTTGTTTAGCTGGCGGTTTTGTGCGCGCCTTTATGAAGTGTTCAGCGACGGAGCCTCGAGAGGTCTGGGATGAGAAGACAGGAGACTCTTGGAGCTCCGCTAAGTGTTTTCCCGACTCCGCTACTATTGTTTTCATCGAGCGCTCCAAAAAATCGCCATCAACGCAGTCGACTTCGGTATAAGCTCTCGAGCTCCCAAGATCTAATCGGTAATTTTCGTGTAGTTGTTTTCCATTTTTTGTTGATAAGTGTAGAGAATTCGGTCTGACATGAAAATTAAGCCTCCTTACTGATGAGTGTATATATCTTATTAACCAAGCGCGAGGGCCGTACTGGGAGAATATTGGCCCGAGGTCTTAACAGTACGGACCGAGCGCAGCGAGGTCCGTACAAAAAAGACCGAGGGCCGATATTCTTCCAGTATGGTCCCGATCAAGCTTGGTTAATAAGAGATTTATTATTCGACTGAAGTTCAAAGGGACACAAGTGCGGTATCATTCGGGACCATTCGGGACAGTGACCGGTCCAATACTTAGAGAATATTGGACCGACAATAGAGCATTTTGATTGGTTGATTTTAGTTATTGGCCCTCTGACTGCCCGAGTCGTGTAAGAAATATCGTTATCACCTGTTTGCCGTATGATGAATCACATCTACGAGTGAAATGTTCAATTGCCTTCTTGGAAAGGAAGCCTTTTAGGGGGGTGTATTTGGTCGTTCGTGTTTGAGTAACAACGGGCTCATTGTGCATTGCACGGGAAAACCATACGTGGGACAAGTTATGTTAAATTATTGTTTCAACTTTACAGCAGGGACGGTTTTAAGGGAATTACATACGATTTGAATTCTGAATCGCTCTGTTCTCGCTTGATGCTAGTTTAAAAAATCTTCAAGCACTCTACGGAGACTCTTCTATCTGCTATGGAGTTTTTCATGAATGTAAGTAAGTAAACGTAAGTCTTCACTTTTTCTTGAATTGTTTTTCCCCAGACTTGGAAGTTGTCAGAGGTTGGGAACCCTGTGATCAGCCTTGGGTTTGCACCGCGAATTAATCCGTCAAACTTCTGTGGCTTTTTTATTACTGGCACTGCTTGGGGTCAGTTTAAACAGAAGGGAAATGACGAAATGAGAGATGGAACTGCTGAGGTAAAATATTATGAAACTTTTGTGGTGTGAAGTTTTGTTTTGCCATCCCCAACATAACCAAGGGTTTGAAACAAACACAGCCTTTCGATGATTTTGTGTTTGTTTTCACTCGACAGAACACAGACAGGTGCACAGGGACGTTTATCTTCGCTTGTCAAACAGTGAAGTCTAGACTTCAGTGTCCACTTAAAAAGGTTTCCTGACTTTTCTTTTGGTTGTTTTTTCAGCTATGTGTTCATCATGGAGAATTACGCCTATCACAACTTACTCTCAAGTCACGTGCCACCTCTGCTTTAACGCGCATGACCGGGGGTAGTAACGAACTTCTGGCCACAACAGTAGCTCAGGTATTTTGATTAAGATCTTTTCACTTTTAGGAGAAGACTTCAGTGTAGAACGCTATTGGAAGGTTGAAGTAAAGTTCATTGTGAATTTATTTATCTACCTATTTTTTTTTTTTTTTACCAGGATGCTGAACAGCTCTCAATTGAATTCAAATCTGGTGGAATTCTACTCAAAGCTGGCGAGAGTCTGCATGTAACACTTTCAGGTATACTCCTCTACTTTTACTCTTCCATTAACCCTTTACCTCCTAACATCAGTATGCATATTCTCCATACTGTTCTCTATACATTTCCTAAGGTGCTGACAAGGAGAATTTGTTTAACAATCAAAAGCCCCTTTATAGGGTTAAAGGGTTAAGAAGAAATGTATTCCTGTTGTGGGGCCGTCAATTTTTAATCAACCATCAAAGATATTGGCTCAGTAATCCACGTCTCTAGTCAATTTTTTGATGTGAATGTTGCTTAAATTTTTTTTTTTCAAGCGTTAAAAAGGATCGAACTGACATGGTCTCCGTTCAATTTATTTTGCGAATATAGGTCTTATTTCTTCTACCGTGATGAAGGCCTCGCGCCTGTTCAATAACGCTTACTGTCTCTAATTTTTGTACTTTTAAACAGGTTAAGCGTGCTTCTCTTTATGGCGTTCCTTGAAAGGAAACAAAAATGGCTTCTATATCGTTACCAACGAATGATCTGTGGGCACACTCAAAGATGACGTCTAATATTAAATTGTAAATGTTCTTTTAAGATATTGTAACGTTAGTGTCGGTAGCAGATTGACAATTTAAGCTCCAAACTGCCCGAAGGGATCAAAATGTAACTTCTCCTGATAACAAGCTGTGGGGAGAATAGATTATTAGATCTTAGGAGTGTAGTGGTTAATCCTAGGACTGGTCGGTTAGAACGACCATTGCGTTACGAGCGTGACTTCCTTTGATAAGGGGCACACAGGGTCTGTAAATCTATGCGAAAAGGTGGACTTATTGGGTCGGTTATTTACAAGAAGTCTAACCGAAACCATGGTTTCACGCAATCAGTGGGCCTCAGGCATTCCCTTCAAATGGATCGATGTAATAAAATAAACGTTCTTTCCACTATCTCCTTTCGACCCTCTTGACACTGTTCACGAAAGTTATTGTTCAGATAAATTATTTGGCTGAAGTGAAGATGGTTTAGAACGCCGTTTTGTTGAACATCGTCTAAAATTTGTCTAAACAATCAGACAATTGATGTGTACATAAGCATTGCAATCTTTTACTTTTTTTTACAATCTCTTTACAACGTTATTATATTATTTTCGTAAATGATTTACCTACCCTCGGAAAAAGCCCTGAACCTGATAAAATGAGTACTCCGCCTATTATGAAGTGGCCAAATTTAATTTTAAAATTTGGGTCTCTTATAGGAATTGAAAGAGTAAGTACCAACTCTTAGCATTTTTTTTTTTATAAAGCAAAAGGTAACAAATAACAGAATTACTGATAAACTATAGGCCCTCTATCATGACGAAATATTGGGTGCTGAAAACACATACAATATATTACCAAAACTGAAAATAGAAATGCTTTTGTAGGCTTCGCTAAAGTATGAGAAAGAAAAAGATGTTAAAATGAGGAGCTCTTTGTATCTCTTCTAGTTTAATTGTTTACGCCTTAAATTAAAATCCAAGTGCACATTGATTTGTCAAGTTATTTTATATCTAGTTCTTGGTTCTTGGTAAGTTTCGCGTGCACATACGCTATGTTAGAATTTCCTCTCTTCTATTTGTGTTTTGTCGGAGGGGGCGCTCAAAAAAGTCTTTCCCTATTTATCATCCAGTGAAGATATATTATGTTGCCTAACTGAATTTCAGATGAAGGACGAGGTCGAAAATAAGCTAACAATCTCGAGTGACCTCTATGGTCAGCGGTTCGACCCCGTGAGGCCCCTTAATGCAGGGGGTGGCCCCAAACCCATGGCCACACAAATTTCTCAAGTAATTTTAGACGAGAGCGAATGGCGAAGGGCAAACGCTCGAAACTTCAGCTTTGAAACTTTACGGTGACCAATTTGCACTAATCAACTTAGTTGATCAAACCAAAAATAACCTTGTTATACTTCCCCACCGACGCAGCAACAGGTTTCTTTAGAAACTTACCCCCTCTATTCATTTCTTTCTATTTAAGGTTGGTTAATGCCACCAAAATAAAACGTTACGCTTTGACTTTTACTACCTATGATGCGGGGACAAAAATGAGTCTCTAGTCTTATTCTAGGTAGGAGATAAAGACTTAAGACGAAAAGAGATAATAGTTGTTTCCAAGACGTGGTAACAAGAAAACCACTTATTTTCTGTCTAACAGTCGTGGTCGCTTTGCACAGTAAGTTTAGTGGATCCTGAATGCTGTCGGGTAGCGATTTATGTTTATACGTAGAAGGGATCGCAAACAAGACTGACTCGTTCTTAGCAAGAAGCCTTGCATTTGAATCGAAAGCCGCACCAAAACATTAACAGTAATGGAAGATCCAACAATATCTGACGGACCTTTAAGCAAAGCTATAAAGCGGGTATTAGCAGGTGATGATAGGGAACAGATCGCGGAGGACTTAAAGAAATCGATTCAAGAAGGACGTCTTAAACGATCGGAGAATTCATCATCGTTCATCATGACAATTAACATGAACGGTCCCGCCAAGGGAAAGGGAACTGCAGAGAAACGGAGGATTTGCTTTCGATCATACTGCGTCGTGCTTTTGCGTCCGGTACAATATTCTGCTAAGAACTACCAGGAAAATTTGACCTAGAAGCTGTTCCAGAGGGCGACGATTTCGTTGTCAACGAAAAGGAGACTGCAGTAATATGGGACAGCCAACACTTCCATGGCCCAAGCGACGGACTTAGGGCGATAGACACAGAAATAAAGAGATTGATGGAAAGAGTGGAAGGAAAAACTCTTCAGCGAACGGGCCGTGCTCTGCAGAATTTCAATGGTTAGGCTAAGGCCTAAACAGAATCCGGAAGCTGACATACTGGTAGTTTCATATTACGCGCCTTACAAGATAAAGATAGAACAAAAACGCAGTGTTTGCCAAATTCTGCTTTCATTTCTTGATCAAGTATTGACGAAGATGGAAATAAGTTTTTATATCATTGATGGCGATTTCAATTTTGATGCACTGGATTTCGAACTCCCCAGGGATATGATCGTCTCACTCTACGAGACGAGCCGCTAGATCACAAGAGAAACAGAAAGAATCGTCTAGGTTTATACCTTACAAGGACAACTTATTTATTTTCCACGTAGGGTGGTCTTGCAAGTGTCTTGGACGGCGAAACCCATTTTATTTACAGATAAGGATAATTCAAACAGTGATCTGACCAAAGAAGATCATTAAAAGATTAACGTGCGAATCAAAGACAATGGAGGGCACCAATGCAGCCGAAGCGACACACATGTTGGATCACGACCCTGTTGTCGTTAAGTGTTCTTGCTCTCTCTTTCCCGACCAAAGCAGTTAAAAACCTCTCAAAAGGATTCGAAAATATGACGATGTCAGACAATCCAGAAGTAGCGGAAGCTTATTCAGAGACTAAATAGTTATAAATAGCTGTTGTTTAAAAAAATAAAATTGGCGTCAGGTAAATATTACTCCTTGTCAATATTTCATTTATTTAACCAACGGTCGATGTCTTTTCACTCCCGAAAAAAAAGTGTTATTTTTTTCTTTATTGGTATTTTTGGCCTCAACTTCTATTTAGCCTAGAGTAATATATATTACCGCATGTTCCTACTTCGTTGCGCCTGTGCCTGACTATTTTCTTTTTGGGTGATTGAAATTTGTTGATTTTTATGCGCGCATTCAAAATTCGCTTTGACATGTAACGTTCAAAAGGTGATTCGGGCGCTCGCCTTTAGAAGTCGTGAAAAATTCACCAATTTATTTTTTTTCAAAATTTTTGGTATAGTCTGATAGCCAGTCCTATAAGCTTTAATTTGATATAGGGGTTTAGATATCGACATTTTAAACCGGACGCGCTACATCGCTTGCACGCGAGACACCCCTGAAGGTGCATGCATAGTAACCTTAAGTACTATCGAGCGCGTGGTCCAATTGTTACACAAATTAAAAATATTTGAATAAGAACACAAAAGATCGAAAAAAGGTCTCTTTGAATTGAAACGAATCTTATTTAAGTGTTCAGCTGTTTGGAAGCACTAACTGCCGGAGAACGTAGATTAAACTCACAACTTCGAAACTAACAATACTTATCTTAATAAGGATAGAGCAGCTTCAGAAATAGAAATGACATTAAAAATTGTTGCTTATCTATGCAAGGTTGGTGTCAAGTTTGATCGTATGAAAGGAATTGAAATTACGAGTACAAACTCAATTGCCAAACATCACGAGAACCAATTTTACCACGGAAAGACCATCAACACTTATATTTACCTAAAAATTTCACTAGAATTGCACAATAAAGTACCGAGATGCAGCTGTACAACTTAAGTTAATTGTTCAAAAACTGCTGTGGTTATATATTTTCAAAATATCACAATGAAAGAAACTTGCATAAATTAAGAACGGCTAGAAACCGAAAACAACGAATAAATATGCTAAGACAACCACACGGGAAAATCACTAAATTTTCCCGTAACAAAGTTATTTTATGGTCTTCATTGACTGGAGCTTGTCTTTTGGAAAAGGACGATTTATCAAAGTTTACTGCGCATTGTGTTTGCTTTTCTGGCCCTTTCCTGTTTCTCCAAAATTCAAATTAATCTTTAATACGGTAACAGGTGCCGCTGGCTCAAGACTGACTCATTCTTGGCAAGAAGCCACGCATTTAAATCGAAAGCTACTCTAAAACATTACCAGTAATGGAAGATCCAACGATATTTGTCGGACTTTCAAGTGAAGCTATAAATCGGATTTTAGCAGGTGATAATAGGGAACAGATCGCAAATGACTTAAAGAAATCGATTCCAGAAGGACGTCTGAAAGCATCGCAGAATCCATCATCCTTCGTCATGACAATAAACATGAACGGTCCCACCAAGGGAAAGGGAACTGCAGAGAAACGGAGGGATTTACTGTCTATTATTCTAAATTCCGGTTTCCCGCCCGATATAATCTTCTGCCAAGAAATACCAGGAAAATTTGAAGCAGAAGTTATTCCGGAGGGCTACGATTTCGTTGTGAACGAAAAGGAGGCTGCAGTAATATGGAACAGCCAACACTTCGATGGCTCAAGCGATGGACTAAAGACGACAGACACAGAAATAACCAGATTGATGGAGAGAGTGGAAGGAAAAGACTCTTCTGCGAACGGGCTGCTCTCCAGAATATCAATGGTTAGACTAACGCCTAAACAGAATGCGGAAGCTGACATACTTGCAGTTTCATATCACGCGCCTTACAAGATAGAGCAAAAACACAACGTTTGCCAAATCCTGCTTTCATTTCTTGATGCAGTATTGAAGCAGAAAGCAATAAGTTCTTATATTGTTGGTGGGGATTTCAATTTTGATACACGGGATTTCGAGCCCCCTAAAGATGTGACTGTCCCATCTTACGAGATGACCCCTCGATCACAGGAGAAACAGGAAGAATCATCCAAGTTTATACCTCATAAGGACAACTTCATGTGGTTCCCACGTAGAGTCTTGGAGGTGAGTTGGACAAGACCTATTTCGTTTGAAGACGAGGACAATTCTAACACTGATCTAACCAAAGAGGATCATAAAAAGGTTAACGAAGCAATGAACAAAGAGGGCACCGAGGCAGCCGAAGCGACAGACATGTTGGATCACGACCCTATTGTAGGTGTCCTTGTTCTCTCTTCCCCGTCCAAAGCAGTAAAAAACCTCTCAGAAGAATTCAAAGATATGTCGTTGTCAGGTAGTTCAGAAGGAGAGAAAGCTCATCCAGCGACAGAGAAGCTAACATATAGCTGTTTTCCTTTATGACGCTATTCGGCGTCATGTAAATAACAGTCTTTGTCAATATTTCATTAATTCTATGGTCGAGGTCGCTTTAGTCCCGAAACAAGAAATAATGCTATTGATACCTCATGGATATTTTAAGCGTTAACTTTTATTTTGGGTTAAGTAGTGTGAATTGCAGTATATGTCTAACTTGCTGCGTGCCTCAGTATTTTCACTTTGGGTGATTGAAATTTATTAGTAAATTTGACATGTGCATTCAACTAACAAAATTGTGTTTGGCATAGTGCCTGACGCATTCTGATTGTGAACCAATCAAAATCGCCAGTAGGGTACAAAACAATGGCATTTTTCTTAATTAATTCACATTTAGCAACTTTTCGAGTTAGGAGCAAATGTAGATTTGGTTGTTCAAACTTTGTAACGTCTGTAGTTCGATATTTCGTAACCACAAACAGACCCTAAATCAGTATTAGACCAGTAGATTCAAATGAATCGAGACCAGTATTATCCCTACTTACGTAAAATTCCAATTTAGACATTTTGTAATCTGCATCTATTTTAAAGTTCAACTTGTTATTAATTTTCTAACATGTGTCAGTATACCGATATGCGGCGTTAGAGACGAATATCCAATTAGACATGATTTGATGCTACACTGGTTTAAAGATATAATGAATGTAACCGAAATTACAATTCATCGACCCAACGTTTCGACACACTGATTGTTCAACTGGTTGATGTGTGAACTTAAGTCTATCGAGAATCCAATTGTTTATCGCTTTACTCTAAAGACAACCAAAATACCTGTAATACCAGTCGTCGTCTTGTAGTGTAGTGGCTTAGACTAATTGGCTTTTTAAATCCGAAACGCTTTTAACACATATATAGTATATTAATCCCTCTATATATATATTTAGTATAATTTCAGAGCTGAGTAAAGAGTTATATATCTATATAACCAAAGATTATATATCTATATGTATCTATATATATCTCGCTCAGGGCAAATTTTCTTCTCAAACATTTATTCTATTTAAGTATGATTATTTGGGGTGGACAGGGTCAGGGTTTCCCTTGTATACAGAATTTGTTTAATTGAAATTAGCCTGTATCCGTTATTGGATCCTCCTTTGTCATCCGCTTAGTTGACTTCGGTCGTGTATCTTTAATAGATCCTTAGTTGGGTTTCATATGGGGTTATAGGCTTCCTCTACCCTGTCACCTCGAAAATTAAGTTTCCCGGGAGACCACGTCTCCGATCACGTAAATCACATCTTCGATTGCGGTGGTGCCAGCATGGTTGTCCTGATAGTGTAGTGGTCATCACACCTGACTAGTAACAGGGGGACGTGGGTTCAAATCCAGCTAAGGGCAAATTTTCTTTTCAAACATTTATTCTATTTATATATATATTACTTTATATATATACTTCTATATATATATATATATATATATATATATTATACTTAATAAAGTGTGACTTGATTTTCGTAGAACAGTGCTCAATACATAGAAGTAGAGCGAAGTATATATTGTGGGAGGAAAAAGACAAGCTCGAGTGGAATAATTGTTTTATTAAAAACGTTAAATTAAATTATTAAATTTTATTAAATCTTTAGCTCCCTTTTAATTTTAAGCTGACACGTACGCTTGCCATATTTGTAGATTATGGTATATTGGCTGATATACCATAATGGCTAAGCCAATAAAAATTCTTGAATTGCATTATCCAATGATCTAGTTTTTAATAAATATATATATATAATAAGTTAAAAGGCCTCGAGCCAACAGTGACGCCGCGCCAGAAGGATCCAAAAGGATTCACAGTCCAAACCTCGATAAATGGTAGGAGAAGTAATGTGGCACACGAGGAGGGACAACTTCGAGCGAAGGAAGACATATACTCAATAAAAACTCTAAAAAGTTTAATATAAAACGTTTCGGTCCGAGACCTTCATCAGTTGTAATACAGTGACTTAAAAATTCCTTAAATAGATTTATATAGGGCGTGATGACACATATAAACAAATACAGTAATTACTACGCGAAAAATTATCACTATAAAAAGAAATAGAAAAATTGTTGAATCCACTGAAAATGTAAAGGAACCAGCGTTGACTTGAAAGGCGAGAATTGTACTAAAATTCCCAATTAACGCTGAGACTGGGACCTTTGATGCCCGCCCAATTTGAAAAAATTCTCCGCATTAATTATAGTTTATTCTTTTTTTGGGAGTGAAATTCCTGGCGCTTATTCAAGCTGAAGGGTGCCAGAGAGAACAGCTGTGCGCTCCAATATGCTTCTTTGGTAATTAGAAGTTTCTGGATGTTACCTGAATTGTTTACTGTTGCCTGCACTTGATCAATGCATTGGAATGAGAAATCGCTTAAATAATATGGTGTTTTGTTAAAATGTACTTTGTCGCAACTTCTTGGTTGAATCTAATTCCTTTCTAAGTTTTCAAACAGGCAAAAATAAATTATGTTCTTAGAATCACAGGAAAGTTTCGATCGTATCTTGTAACGGTTACAAGATACGATCGAAACTTTCCTGTGATTCTAAGAACATAATTTATTTGGCTTCGTGCAAGAAATGTCGCCTACAATACATTGGTTCCACAACAAATGACTTTAGGGTTAGATTTCGCAACTACAAGTCTGCTATGGTCACTAAGAAAAAGACCTGTGAAGTAGCGGTGCATACCTCAACATCTCTCCCTCCTATGGGGCAACCCAAGGAGACTTGATTATCGTCCATTTCCTAGGGTGGGAAATTTAAACCTTACCCAGGTGGGATGTAGAATTTGAACCGGGACTTTCAAGTCCCTCCAGCGGAATAACCGTGTTTTATCTTTTAATATGGAGGTGTTTTAAAGTAAAAAGTTCGCTATCCCGAGCAGATGGCTCAGAAGAAAAGGTCCTCAAGACAGTAATGGTTGCTGATCTTACCTTGTGCAAAAAAATTTGACGATCAAATCCGACACTTAGGTGGGGCGTTTGAAGATAATTTTGGCCACGGGGAATGGGAATTTGAACACAACTGTTCTCAAAAGCTCAAATGCCCGGCAGTGGATGTTGGACATTTGATTTTATTGACGCATTAAGAGATTAAAACATTTTCAAAAACTTTCAACAACAAGTCGATGTCGGACAATCGAGAACGACAAGAAGCTGCTCATCCATTGTCAGTATAGCAAAAAATTTCTGTTTTAAAACTCTTCAAATTCACCAGTTATTATTATGCCATGGGAGAAATCTTGAACAAGTGTCAAAAGTAATCCGGGTTTGGATTGGTTTAGTCTTACTTGATTGATTGGTGATTGGTCTAGATAGAGCAATTATTAACTGAGTGTCGAAAGTAATCTAGCTTTACTTTGGCTTTGCATTAATTCGGTCTGTGATTGGTCCACAAAACTCCCGCCATACTCTAAACCAATCAGACGCAAAACGAAAACCAATCGTGATTTGGATGTTTTCCCGCATTTTGGTTCTTGACCTTTTTATACTTTGACTGCTCATTGGCTAATGAAGATCCAAACCTTTGTTGTGAATAACGGGGATAATTTTCTAAAGAAACTGTTGTGCTGCGTCGGCGGGAGTAACCAGGTAATTTTGGTTTCATTAACTGAGTTGATAAAGTAAATTGGCTACCGTAGAGAGTTTCAAAGCCGACGTTTTGAGCGTTAGCCCTTCGTCATTCGTCCTTAAGAAGGGCTAACGCCCAAACGTCAGCTTTGAAACTCTTCACGGTGGCTAATTTACATTATCGACTCAGTTGACAACACCAGAATCACTTTGTTATGATTATCCGTGCGCGCGTTATGACAACTTTGGTTTTGGTTTTTCAACAGTCAATGGAAAACTGCTTTAGCGAGTCCCCATTCAATCAGTCAGATATCGAAAATTATCAAGTATTTCAACGCTGTAGCATCACCTACATCTACGATTGGTAAGGGCAATTAGGGGCTCCCACCAAACCAATGAAATGCAAAACCAAGAAATATCGGCACTGGTCTAGAAGGTTTGTTTTAAGTTCCCCTTTTCTTCCAGTGGCATTTCGCCTTGTTCTGAGCGACCCTTTATTTATGTGTCAGCCTTTGCGAGACTATCAGTTAGTAAACAGGGCTGCGAATATACAAAGAGCTCCGCAAACACGGACGTTTCAAAACAGAAGACGGTTTATGGGTTTGTGGGAAGTGATTCAGTTCGTTTCATCATTTTCCTGCTATTTACTTTGTAATGAGATTTAGATTCTAACTGATTAGAAGTCCTAATACTTAACTACATTATTTCCTGAGAGACACAATAAGTTTGTAAAAAGTTCGCCCTAAGCTCACTGATATACTAAACTCTTTTATTGATCATCAACATGGCCGATCATTGAAGTACATGGTCAATATAAGTGCTACTGAAATGCACGATGGGTTATCTGAAATGCACAATAGGAAATCATGTTCCGTAAATGATGTGACAGTTAACAAGTCGAATAACAGTCACATACGCCATTTACTTTGGGTGTAGCTCATAGGACTCATTTAGAGTTACTTGTGAAGAAGATTGATCGCAATTAACAACATACACTCCTCTTTTCCCGAGACGTTTTGGAAAGGGAGCTTTTTTGTCAGGTACAGTCCTGAAATGATGTTCGCTACTCTTTTTTTTTAGATGTTTTAAGAATATTTCGTGTTACTAAAGGTACTGGTTTTTGAATGCAAAAAGTACACTTTTATGCATTCGAATTATTAAGTAAGATTTGCGATTCTTTGTGATATCTTTTGATGGTTTGACATTTTGACAGCTTTGGTCTTGTTCATCCAATCAAATTAGGTTGTCCATTCTAACAAGGATTCTGATTGGCTCATTGTAAGCGTGCTCTGTCAGTGTATAGAGTATGCTGACGACACTGTCGTTCGCTTTGAAAATAAAGTTTATTTGAAAACTGCAAGTAATGAGTGGGGAATTTAAGGGAGTCCTTATTATAAAACTAATAGAGAAACCTTGGCTGTGCTCTGTTCTGTAGTAAATCACTTAGAAAGCGGCTAGAGCACTCAAGAAGTGCTCTACATTTCTTTCGTGCTCTAGCCGCTCCTTCATGCTTTCCTACAGAACAGAGCAGAGTCAAGGCTTCTCTATTTGTTAAATAGACGATTCCCAGATTTATTTTTCTTTTGATTCTTCTTCTTCTTGCTGTATGTCGATGGTAAGGGAAAGTATCATTAAATTAATTTTTTTGTAAGATTTGCATACGGAATATTCTTCTGAAAGTTCAGAATGATTCGCGACATTTGAAAACTAATTTAAATGCAATTTGGGTACAGCGACCGCAGGCATACATACATACATACTTTATTGAGTCTCCCTTCAACAGGGCTTTTCGGTCACAATGTTAACTAACTTATTTGCTGTAATTTAATTAAAATCAAATGTATTTAAAATCATTCAAAGTATATCCAAATTTACTACATATAGAACATACTGTTAAAAAGTTTCCGCTTAAAAATATCAATATCTTTAGTATTCCTAATGTTGTCAGGTAGACCATTCCATTCCCGTGGGCCGCGAAAATAATATGCCCTTTGTCCCGTCGACAATCTACATCGGGGGATCACAAAATCATTACGTCCCCTTGTGTTCCTATTATGAACTGCTGAACGCTTAACAAAATATTTACGTAAATAGTCTGGAGCTAAACCGTTTACACCGTATTATGCTAAAACTAAATCATTAAATAAAATTTTTTCTGTAACATCTAACCATCTAAGAGATCTCCGCCCCTGAGAGAGATGGTCAAATTTCCTTAAACCTAATACAACTCTGGCAGCAAAATTTTTTACCAACTGTAGTTTGTGTAGATTTCGCTTAGATGTGTTCCCCCACACTGAGGAACAATAAAATAATTTACTAAAAACAAAGCTATTTATAATTAATAAAAGTGTTTTCTTATCTAAAAGGTGCTCAAATCTTCTTATCTGTACTAACTGGTTCATGCAACTAGAGGCTGTTTTAGTAATATGCACATCATAGTTAAGATATTGATCAACATATACCCCGAGATCCTTAGCAAACGAAACTGGTGAGATAGTCTTGCCCAGCAGAGTTAAGGAGATATGAGGTAGCCTCTTAAGAAGTTGTGCTGAGCCAACAACCACCAATTTTGTCTTCTCGGGATTTATGAGTAAAGAATTCTCTGCACACCATCTACTGATGTTCCTAAGATCATGATTTACGGCGACTATAGTACTTGATGAGTCTGATATGGGAAATTTAAAATGCAATTGACAATCATCAACATATATACGCAGCGGCTTGACTGTGGGTAATAGCACTGATTAAATCATTAATGTAGACAGTAAAAAGCACAGGACCCAAGATTGACCCCTGAGGTACTCCGTTTGTTAAAGGTAACAATTCTGAGACTGAATCTTCATATCGTACTCTCTGATATCTACTGGATAGATAGCTACTAAACCAAGAAGCTGCAGAAGTGTTGAGACCCAGTTTCCGTAGTTTTCTCAATAACAACTTATGATTAAGGATGTCAAAAGCTTTTGACATATCAAGCAGTACTAATAATGACGCTGCTTTTCCATCAATTGCTTTCAAAATGTTATCTGTAACATTTACGAGGGCAGTTTCTGTCGAATACATTTTCCTGTTGCCACTTTGATAATTCGACAGTTTATCATATTTTGTCAAAAATTCCACAAACTGCTTGTGTGCCAGTCTCTGACTTACTTCAATGAAATCGGCCTGTTGTTGGCTGGTACTTCTGGGTTCTCTTCTTTGGGTACAGGTATAACCTCAGCAATTTTCCATACTTTAGGAAACGCAGCCACATTAAACGAGTTATCCACCCGACTGGAAATCACAGGTGCAATGCTTTCACAACTGTCTTTCAGGACTCTCGCAGAGATTTTATCATATCCTGGTGATTTGTTGGTAGCTAAACTCTTAATGACAGATTTAACATCAATTTCTTTTACCTCTTGAAACTCAAATTCTTCTGTTTCAGCGTGCAGGCCAGTGCCAATACCTTCTTCCCAAAGACCACAATCTTTATCCTCATCCAAACCGTGTTCTCTTGTCATCAGGTTTGCTTTTTTTGCAGTAAGTTCTCCCACTGAAGTAAAATACTTATTAAATTTGCTTGCCAAAGTCTCATGGTCCTCAAATGTGCCTGGACGTTTACCAGTATCACGAGACATACATCGATTTAAGACCTTCCAAGTGGCATTTGTATTACCTATGCTGTTAGCTATTTCGTTTCTTACATAGATTTTTTCAGCAAGCCTCAGTTCGCGTTTCACTTCTTGTCGGAAGAAACGATATCCGTTCCAGCATAGTTTATCATTTGTCTGAATGGCTTTCTTATGCCAAAGGTCCCTGGTCTTCATAAGCTACTTAATTTCTGGTGTTACAAACGGTTAGAGCGGGACTTGATCTTTACACGTTTGATGGGCGCGTGCTGATCTAACACGTCAATTATCCCCTGCCACACCCCTCTCGCAACAAACAAACAAACGAGACAGAGAATCTGCTTGGGCATCTTTAATGAAAAACGAGAGGCCTCCGGGGCCCGAGGAGACCCCAAGGGAGGGGGGGAGGGTGAACAAAACAACTCGAACGACCGAACGAGCGAAACAAAATGATCATATTACACTGAAGCGTCAGTCAATGACAAGCCGGTAATGGCGTGGAGTCCTGGGGCTAATTAAGTTATTCCCTAGGAATATTAACAATTATCCCCTGCCACACCCCTCTCGCAACACACAAACAAACGAGACAGAGAATCTGTTTGGGCATCTTTAATGAAAAACGAGAGGCCTCCGGGGCCCGAGGAGACCCCAAACAGAAAGAAGGAGGCCCAAACAGATTCACAAGGAAGGAAAAAAAAAAAAAAAAAAAAAACCAGGGCGCGAGAGGGGAATGGCAAGGAAGACAGGTAACAAAATGAACAATAAGAATAAACTACAATGACAAGGTTTGAACGTGCCCAGCTAGGATCTGCGTGAGAACGAGTCTGTCTACTAAGGGCAATGATAAATACAACATGTAAGCGTCAGATCGCCAGTCTCCTTGAAGCTTAATGAGCTCGGCTGGGATACCGCACTTAAAGGCGAATGTAACGCCGCCTCGACGAAGGCTGTGTCCAGAGAATTCCAGTGGATCCAAAGAGATAAGGGATACTAAATACTTAATACCATCGTTAAGAGACTTCGCCGTAATACAGGTGAGTTGGTTTGAAGTGGAAGAGAAAGTGAAGAGAGGACATGCGTAGGGGGCGGCGACCATCCTGAGTAATAGTTGTAGGGCGGTTGTGGGGCAGAGAGGCGATCCGGGAATGTGCGGAACGGGAACAACAAGGGCCGTATCACCTGCTTGACGAGTTTTGGTTCTGGTGACTGTGAGAAAGGCGCCCGAAGCGTTGAAGTTGACGCTGCCTCTAGATAATGCGTGTTGTGGAGAGAAACTGTCGAACGTCTGAGGAACGAGATTGGCGGTGCGAAAAAAGGTGAAGAAACCAACCAGAAGGGCGGACCACAAGGCTAAATGGGCAGAATTGCACAGATTAAGATGGGCGTGGAATTGTAACAAAATCGACGGTGTGAGAGGTGCTTTGCGGTGGGGAATGTGAATCATGGACTTCCCTAGACCTTTCTGTGTCAGTTTGACATGAATATCGTCGAAGGCTGAAGCGTCCAAGTGGAAGAAAACGTGAAGACGCCGCAGGGCGCTGAGATAATTGTTGATGGTGTGGTTGGATTTGACAGAGAAGCTGACTAGAGTGATGAAGGCGGCGATTGTAGATGGGGAAGCGGGGAAGGGTTGAAGATTGTAGAGATCACAGACCTTAAGGTAGGTGTTCCAGACGGAGTGATAGTTCCGCTTGGTGGCTGCTGAGAGGGCAAAGTCTTGAATTTGACGAACATGATGTTGAAAATCGCATAGGTGGTAACCTGAAATGCGAAAGAAAGAGGAGGTGATTACCACTGGCAGTCAAAACGAAACAGATCAAAAGAGCAGACATATTCTGTTAAGGTGTTGTAATGAAGGCGAGCTGCCTCATAAAAAGTGCGATGAAATTTGGGATCGCTGTCCCAGCGACTCAGACAATCAGCGATGGTGTTCTGGTGACCCGGGATATGAAGGGCTCGAAGCTCGAAATCAAAACGGGAAGCGTAAAACCAAAGTTCACGCAAACACGATTGAACAAAAGGGACGCATGAGCGTCCGATGTTAATTGCAAGTTCGGTGTTTCGATTGTCGGTCTAGACCAAAAGCCGCTGGCCGCGCAGTTCTTCGGACCATAGTTTGAGACTGACGATGACTGCCAACATTTCGAGAGAAGCGATAGGCAGCAAAGCTGTGTCGATGAAAGGTGGATAAGAGGAGTGGAAAAAACGGCCGTCGAAAAAGCCGCCAATGCCAGAGATGCAGGCGTCGGTGCAGAAACGAACAGTCGTATCGATCCACGGAAAGGAACGTAGTAGAGAGACGCCATTGTAAACAGGAAGAAACTCGTTCCACCAGCGCAGATCGGCAAGGAGAGCGGAACTGGGCGTGAAGTGGGAAGATTTGTGGGGGAGCCGACGGAGTTCGTAAAGCATTCGCTGCATGAAGATTTTTCCGGGGCTGATACAGGCGCAGATGTAGGAAAGTTTGCCAATGAGTGACTGTAAATCAGATTTTGTGGCTCGTGGGGAACTAAGCCAATGACGAATAAGCTCGGAGGTGCGTGACAACTTGTCTACAGGAACTTCCAGAGTCATATTAACAGTGTCGTAAATGAGGCCAAGGAAAACCATCCGAGTTGAAGGAGGACAATCCTTTTCCGGGAAAGATTCTAGGCCCAAGCTGTTGAAAAGGTTTTCCAGATCCTGGAAGGCGACAAGAGCGTCAGCGTGAGAGGCCTCGACGCCACCAAAGTCATCGATGTAATTCACACACTGGTGTTGATAAGCGGAATAGAAAATGTGAGCAATCGCACTGGTAGTACGTTGGCATGCGAGGGTTGCTAAACGCAAGCCGAAGGGAAGAACCATATCAAAATATAGCAATTCGTTCCATTGGTAACCGAGAAAAATGTAGTCCTTAGGATCAACGGGAATTTGACGATATGCGCGCTTCAAATCCTTTTTAAACAGGAAGCATCCTGGGCCCTTGGCGATGATGAGGTCGGCGAAGTCGGCAGAGCGGGGAAGAGAGAGATGAAAAGGTTCGTCCAGAAAAGAGTCTTTTGGAATGCCATCGTTAACGGAGACACCGGGGGGGAAGCTCAAATCCAAAACGACTCGACGTTTACAGTCATCTTTAGGGACAGTTTTGAGCGGTGAGGTTCGGAGGAGGGTTGGGAAAGGATTGCGGTGAAATGGTCCAGCGGTAGCCCCATGGGAAATTTCAGCTGCGATGAAGGAGTCAATGGCATCGGGGAAACGGACTGCGGAGGAGTGGTTAGACTTGGAAGGTGTGGGAAGGAAACTGGAGCGGTAGTTGATGGGCCAACCGAACGCGAGAAAATCGGCCACTACAGAATTGTGGTACTTGTCAAGAGCGGATTTCCACGAAGGAATGTTCAATTTCGAAGGAACGGGAACACGAGGGCCGAAGGCGTTGGGGTTTGACGACTTGGAACAGAGGATGTGGCGAACAACGGCGGCGTAGGAACAGGCACTGGAGAGCGAAAGCTGACCGGACGGCAGAGCAGAAACGGACGACACTTCCGACGAAGTTAACGGAGGAAGCGGATAGTCCGGGGATAATGGAGTGAGGTCAGGAGGATTCGGAGAGTGGACTAGTCACGCTGACGTAGGGGGCGTGGAACGGTTTGAAGAAGGCGGTGGTCGAGTAGGACAAGATGCGATGGTATGATCTGAGAGTTTGCAATAAGCGCAGATATGCTCCGTTCCCAGCTGGTGGCTGGTGTTATTACAAACGCCAGTGCGATTCCATTCGCGGCAATAGGAGCGTGAGCGGTTGTTGGGACCGGGGGGCGTGGCGATACGTGGGGACGGTGTTGTGGTGGGAAGTCGCTGAGATTCGGTGATGTTAAATCGTTTTATCTCGCTGAAGTCGTCGCCCCAGTTGGCAAGGCCGGCCTCAATGCGATCCAATACGGCGGCATGAAAAGAAAGAACAGCGGGCCAATTATACTTCGAAGCGAGTCGCATTAAAGACATCAAATGTCGGGTCATGACGGCTTGTTTCTCCGGTAGTTCGGAGTTAACAATGTCTAAATAACCGTAAACGAATTCAGAAGTAGTCAGGTCTTGGAACTTTTTCCTGGCAAGACCGAATGGGACATGCAAATGAGGCCATTCTTGCGGATGAGTGATACGTGTGTTGTGGTCAAGTTGACCTTGAGACTTACCGGCATTGTGTCCGGAACGCAGTGTCGAGCGAAGGAATCGCTGCCGGTTTACCACTGCTAGGAGACGAGAGCGATCGCGCCTTTGCTTGAGCTTCCAGTTCCAAGACTTGGATTTCTAGACGCTGCTTCTCTATTTGAAGCTTGAGGAGCTCCAAATCCTGGGAATTTTCCGGCATGGAGGTCGGCGAGACACGTGGTGGAGAGAGATCGACTTGAAGGGAAGTTCTGGCGCTTGAAGCGCTGTGCGGCGGCCGATTTAATGAAGGTAGGTCGTAAACAAAACCCGTCGGTAAAGAAGGTGCCTTCACTTGGCGTTTACCGGCGGCAGAAGCCATGAAGAAAAAGGTACAAACAGGATCGATACAAAATGAACAAAACAACTCGAACGACCGAACGAGCGAAACAAAATGATCATATTACACTGAAGCGTCAGTCAATGACAAGCCGGTAATGGCGTGGAGTCCTGGGGCTAATTAAGTTATTCCCTAGGAATATTAACCATGAAGAGAGAATTGAATGTTTCCACTTGGGAATCAATGTCATTAAAGAAGTATACCATGTGCCAAGGAACAAGAGAGAGATCTTCGCAAAAGCTATCGGGTGCGTACCCGGAATAGCTTCTTGTAGTGACGTATTTGGCTTTGGCTTTAGGGCGATTTATCCTTAATGTAACTTCAACTAAGTTGTGATCACTTATTGAGGACATAATGACTGAGCAAGACTCCGCTAAGTTAGGATCAGCAATCATAATGACGTCAATTAGCGAGCGTTTTGTTTCTGTAATTCTAGTCGGTTCCTTCACTAGTTGTGTCAGGTTGAAATTAGCAACAAAGTCTTTCAAAGTTCGACTATCCGCTGTATCATCGAGAATGTTACAATTTAAGTCACCCAGAATGATAATGTCACAGCTAAGCAGTAACATATTCAGGAGACTTCTTGACAAACTATCGCTGAAGGCTGATGTGGTGCTTGGTGGTCTATAAACAGTCCAAATAAGAATAGATTTGCACTGTCGCACTTGAACCTATTGTGAACTGCTGAACGCTTAACAAAATATTTACGTAAATAGTCTGGAGCTAAACCATTTACACCTTTATATGCTAAAACTAAATCATTAAATAAAACCTTTTCTGTAACATCTAACCATCTAAGAGATCTCCGCCCCTGAGAGAGATGGTCATACGATTCTGTTTACCCGTAGCAGAATTGCGTGGGACTTATTCTATTGTAACATATGCAGAATTAATCTTGCATGACTCTCATTTGTTGAATTTCAAACAAAGTGATATCGCTTCGTCATTGCTTATTGTCGGATTTGGAATCAGCTGTCGGTGAGCAGTGAAAGCTTTTGAATCTGACGGCAGACTTGTCAAAATAGCGACCTATTTTTCTGTTCAGAATACAAGAAGCTTGACAGGTAACTTTTATTATAAGGGTACTGAAAGTATGTCTGCGTCCTTTAGAACGCTAGAATTCATTTGGAGCTTGAAATCATGAGGCCCTCAGTCACGGAATAATACATGTAGGGGTCGATCCGCGGCTGAATTTTTCTTTTTCTTTGAGCAGTTGTAGTTTTACTTATTCTTAGTGAATTTGCAGCTTTCAAGTGCGAGTTCAAGAGAAGCGTGCAAAAATACTACATGATGACTTTAGTCTATCGCTGTTGTTGAAATTTTTTAGATTTGGTTTATGTTCTATCCCCGCAGAAATCATCTACGTAAGGTAGAATTCTCCAGTTGTTGAAGTGTCTTTTTTAGTTATCATTATCATGATTAAAAACAAAAGGCACAAGTTTGTCGAGCTGAGAGGATCGTCACCTTCCCCAACACCCCCTGGAGAGAAATTGTTTCGTATCCTCAGTGTTACTCTGGTAAGAGAACCCAAGATGGCGGTCTGTTATTTCGCTACAATAAACAATACTAAGCATTCGGTCACCGTCAACGCACCTGCACCACTGGCTATGATCGAATTCGATTTAAAAATTTTCGCCTGATTGCAAGAGATAGAGTGCAAATTGTCTTCGATTGTGGCGATCGTTTGCTATATTGCCATTTTGGTTTCCACGGGACGCCTCAAAATTAAGAAATAACGAATTATGAATCCCTTTGATATTTTAGTTCTAAGAACAGATAAAGGTTTATTATTTCATAAATTTCAGTTTGATAGGGTGTCAAGTTTTGTCCTGTGTTAAAGCAGGGTTGAATTTCTAAGCTTTTGAAGGACACGATATGAAATAGCGGCCGAGAATGCTGTAACGAAAGGTAAAAAAAAAGTGACTTAGCCGCTGAAAGTTCGCAATCTGAACAGTCCTTGTATGATGGTATGACAGTAAAAAGCGGCAACAGCGAAATCAGAGATAGAGTCGGTAAGGCGGGCAGATCGCTGAATCCTTCCAATCTTTAACATTCTTGTCGTGTCCTCTCCCGATTCTTTTCACCAGCTCACTCATGAAAGATGCTAGAAAAGGAAAATTGAATATTTGAGTTAGCGATGTTGGCTATAAGCTATTTGTAACAATGCTTGCTTTCAGGCTGTTAATTTTATAGTTATCTCAGCGAGGCTTGTAAATTTGTTAGCCCTTAACTGCGCAGGGTGTGTGCGTTTTCCTTGCCTCTTAAGAATCATCGGGACAACTCAACTAACACATGATGGCAACAAAAAGCGAATCATCGCAATTCTTCCAGCCTTTTTTAGAACGAGAAAATTACATATTATGGCTTCAAGATAGCTTAGCTCAAAACGATTATTCAATCTTTTGTTACTCTGAAAGGAAGTAAGCCATTGACAAGCTATGGCTTTGTTTGCTGGGTGGGTTGCAGGCCGACCGATCTATAATTCGCCTAAGTCAACACGCACTAGTCTTGTTCGATTGAATAAGAACAAAATCTCCTTTGAAGTTCTTGAAACAGATCACTGAGTCGACAGAATATTAAATTACCACGTGTTTATAGTCATATGGCCGATCATCTTTGTCCAATATGATTCACGCGTTATCATCCAACACAGACAGTCACACAGTGCGTGGTCCTATTGTTACACAAATTTAAAATATTTGAATAAGAGCACAAAAGAGCGGAAAATGGTCTCTGAATTAAGAGGAATCCTATTTAAATATTCAGCTGTTTGGAAGCTTTAACTAAGAGAACGAAGATTACACTCACAGCTTCGAAACTAAAAATACTTATCTTAATTAGGATGGAGCAGCTTCGGAAATAGAAATGAAAAAGCAATTAAAAATTTCTGCTTATCTATGCAAGGTTGGTGTCAAGTTTGATCGTATCATAGTTAATCCTCTCGATTGACTATGATCGTACGAAAGGAATTGAAATTAGAGTACAAACTCGATTGCCAACTATCATGAGAACCAGTTCTGCCAGAAAGACCATCAACACTTATATCTATTAAAAAAATTTTACTGCAATTGAACATTAAAGTACCGAGATGCAGCTATACAACTTAAGTTGATCGCAGTAAATGGCTTGAATAATCAACTTGAGTTGATTATTCAAAAACTGCTGTGGTTTTCGACAGGAAGAGAAAAACTCTTCTGAGAACGGGCTGCTCTCCAGAATTTCGATGGTTAGACTAAGGCCTAAACGGAATCCGGAAGCTGACATACTTGCAGTTTCATACCACGGAACTTACAAGAAAACGAAAGAAGTGAGACACAGTGCTTGCAAAATTCTCCTTGCGTTTCTTGATAAAGTATTGGAGAAGAATAACATAAGTTCTTATATTATTGGTGGGGATTTCAATTTTGATACACTGGAATTCGAACTTCCCAGTGATGTGACTGTCGCATCTTACGAGATGAGCCCCCGATTACAAGAGAAACAGGAAAAGTCATCTAGGTTTATACCTCATAAGGACAACTTCATTTGGTTCTCAAAGAAAGTCTTAAAAGTGAGTTGGTCAGGACCCATTTCGTTTGAAGATAAGAACAATTTAAACAGTGATCTAACCGAAGAGGATCCTGAAAAGGTTCAAGAAGCAACGAACAAGAAGGGCACTGAGGCAGCCGAAGCGACAGACATGTTTGATCACGACCCTGTTGTAGGTTTCCTTATTCACTCCTCCCCGTCCAAAGCAGTCAAAAACCTCTCAGAAGAATTCAAAGATATGTCGTTGTCAGATACTTCAGAAGGAGAGAAAGCTCATCCAGCGACAGAGAAGCCAACATATGGCTGTTTTCTTTCATGACGCTCTTCGGCGTCATGTAAATATCAGTCAGTCAATATTTCATTAATTCTATTGTCGAGGTTGTTTTATTCCCGAAACAAGAAATGCTGCCATTGATACTTCATGGATATTTTTAGAGTTAACTTTTATTTTGGGCTAGGTAATGTGAATTTCAGTATGTGCATGGTCTGATCTGGTGCGTGCCTCAGTATTTTTACTTTGGGTGATTGAAATTTGCATGTTAAATTTGACAGGTGTCTTCAACTAACAAAATTGTGTTTGACATAGAGCCTGACGCATTTTGATTGTGAACCAATCAAAACCTCAAGTAGGGTGCAAACTAGGGCTCTTTTCGTAATTAATTCACAATGGGAAACTTTTCTAGTTTGAAGCAAATGTAGTAGATTTACTTGTTGAAACATGGTAACGTCCGTAGTTCGATATTTCGTAACCACAAATAGACTCTAACTATTAGACCGGTAGATTCAAATGAATCGACCAGTGTTATCCTTATTTATGCCAAATTTCAATTTAGACAATTTGTACTCTGCATTTATTTTGAGGTTCAACTTGTTATTAATTTCCCTGCATGTGTCAGTATACCGATATGCGGGCGGTTAGAGACGAATATCCAACTATAAATGGTTTGATGCTACTTTGGTTTGAAGATTTATTGAATGTAACCGAAATCACGATTCATCGACCCAACGTTTCGACACTCTGTTTGTCCACCCGGTTGCTGTGTGAACTTAAGTGTATCGAATATCCAATTGTTTCTTGCTTATGAAGACAATCCAATAACTGTGACACAAGTCGTCGTCTTGTAGTGCAGTGGTTTAGACCGGTTAGCTTTTTAAATTGAAATGTTTTTAACATGTACATGTATACATTACTTTTTTAACATTCGAAGAGATAACATAACGAAACAGAACTGTAATGTAATCGATTTTAAACCTTTTCAACTTACAATTAATATATATACATATATAAGCAGAAATGTGATGGTCAAGAGGCCAACTCCAATGTAGCTTTGTTGGTTTATTAGCTCGACGTTTCGACCGTCTCGGTCTTCCTCAGGAGCATACTAATTACATAAGCAATATTCAAATTTAAAATTCGTGTCAACAGTAAACATGTCATGACGTACCACAAACAATGCTGATCAGTCTCAAATATGACTGAAGTTAAATAACTGAAGAAGGTCTCTGACAGAAACGTTTTTTATTAAAATTTTTTATATTTTTACGTCAGAAGTTGTCCATCCTCGCAATTCTTTTAAACTCTATATATATATATATATATATAATTTCCACACTATAGTGCAAGAATAATTCTAAATTTTTAGTATATTAGTGCCTAGTACTGTTTTTCAGGTTTACTGCACTAAAACAGTTATTTCTTGTTGCCTGCATGACAGGTGTATTTTTTTTTTTTCCGTTTTTCGCTCGAACGGAGGCAAGCTCGAAATGCGAGTCACGCGCGAGGAGAGAAGTGTGAAAAAAAGAAGTCATCCGGGTTTTGATTCATTTTGCTTTACTTCACCTGGTGATGGTCTAGATAAAGTCTCCTCATTCTCTCAACCAGTCAGATGTCGGGAGTAATCAAATATACAGGGATTTTGAATAACTTCCATGTGCAGCTGTGCCCGAAAAGGGGCCCTAAGACAATACCAAACGCGAGAACCTAGGGGAAGCAAAAACTAAGAAATATTTCCAATCAGCCGCTTGTAAGACCTCTTACCGCAATCTATTAAGCTTGTGAGCACATCTGCGATTTGTTGGAACAATTCCTGTCACCCTCCAAGCCGATCAAATGCAAAACCAAGAAAAATCGGCACTGACCGGGTCACTCCTTTATATCACGATCCTGTTGTGGGCGTTCTCCCTTTCATAATAATGCGTCGTTCAGTTCGAAGTCTCAACATCTCTCCTCCCCCCACGGGGCAACCCGAGGAGACTTGACTATCGTCCATTTCCTGGGGTGGGAGATTTAAACCTTACCTAGGTGGGGTGTGGAATTTGAACCGGGATTTTCAAGTCTCTCCAGCGGAATAAACGTGTTTTATCTTGTAATATGGAAGTGTTTAAAGGTAAAAAGTTCACTATCGCGAGCAGATGGCTCAGGAGAAGAGGCCCACAAGACAGTCACGGCTGCTGATCTTGCCTAATACAAAAAAATTTGACGATCAAATCTGACACTTGGGTGGGGCGTTTGAAGACAATTTTGGCCCTTGGGGATGGGAATTTTAACGAAACAGTCTTCAAAAGCTCAAATGCCCGGCGGTGGATGTTGGAAATTTGATTTCATTGACGTATTAGGAGATTTAAGCTCTTTCAAAAACTTTCAAGAACAGGCGATGTTGGAAAATCAAGAAGGATGAGGAGCTGCTCATCCAGTGACAGTACAGCAAAAAATTTCTGTTTTAAAACCATTCATATTCACCAGTTATTATTATGCCATGGGAGAAATCTTGAAGGGCTGGCGCGCTTCAATTAAGATCTGCAGACGTCCCAGGAATAAGACTTCCGTTTAATTGTAACTCTAAAAATAACCTCAGTGAAATTGACATATCCCGGCCACCTCAGATTCTCTCTCTGTCCCAATTATGACTCTTGGCTTAATATAATTGCTAGTGAAATGCACAATGGGAAATCTAATTTACGTGTTGCGTAACACGTGACAGGTAACAAGTTGAATAGCAGTCATACACGCCATTTACTTTGGGTGTAGCTCGTAGGACTCATTTAGAGTTACTTGTGAAGAAGATTGATCGCAATTAACAACATACACTCCTCTTTTGCCGAGATGTTTTGGGAAGGGAAGCTTTTTTTTCAGGTATAGTCGTGAAATGATGTTCGCTACTCTTTGTTTTAGATGTTTTAAGAATACTTCGTTTCTGAAAGCAAATAAAAACGGATTAAGACACGCGTTGGCTATCATACACATTGGAGGCAACCATAAACGCAATATGAAATTGACCGCCCGGTCAGATACCAGTCTGATATTTGCTGCGGTGAATATCACTATACAGAGATTAGGCACTGCATAGAATATCATGTTAGAAAACACGATAATGCTGATTCGTCTAGCAAGAGATGTTTCGCGCTGAATTCCGGCACCGCGAGCCGACTTTCGCGCGGAGATGAATATGTGAAGGTATAAACCGACAACTGCAAGATACAGGGCCACAAATAATAACATGAGTACCTGGGTGCCCATAAAGCGTTTCGTTGTTCGAAAATTTTGCACTAAAACGCACATATAGTTGTCTCGAGTCGAGACATGATCAAAATATTCAATAACGAAGCAAGATGACGCGCAGAAAAGCCAAATGAGAACGCACAGGAAGCCAGCTACTTTAGGAGTGATTCGTAAATTAGGTCGCATGCAGTGCACTATAGCTAGATAACGCTCCACAGTCATCAAGACCGAAGTTAAGGCTTCTATTGTTTGCCCTATTATCATCAAAGACCGGAAGTAAGGACATTGGTGCTGTCTCCATTGGCGAATACCAGAGTCGGTGTTTATCCCGTGACCAGCGGCTATCGTTAATGAGAACAAACCCAAGAACAAATCACCGAACGCCAAATGCGCTGTAAGAAACATCGACGTCTTCTTGATCAAAGAACTGCTACTGAGTATTGTTGCTATGACAAGCAAATTGAACACCATAGCAACCACGCCTAGAAAATATTCTATCGGCCTGAGAGACCGAGCCTTGTCGTAACAAAAATTTTTATAACTTTTGCGAACTATCCTCATAGGCACGAGATTTAACGGGCAAGATTTATCTTTGCAAGTTCCGTTAAAGTATACGTATTTCTTCTGGAAGTGATCAATTTTTGGCATGTTATACTGAGGTATGAATTCACAACCCTTGGTTTTTGTCAGCAATTTTCGCGGGACATCAGTTCTGGTCAAATTGCACCATTTACAGTCTTTCGATGTTGTAGCACCAACGATTGTCTTAAGGGAGGAGTCAGTCAGTAGCAACTTGTTTTCCATGATGTTGAAGTGCTTGTTTCCTGTGACGTCGAGAAACTCAAGCTTTGGAAGAATGTTGAAGAGAGTACCATGCCACTTTTTGAGGTTATTGTAAGCCAACGTCCTGAATGATGAACGATGAAAAATCTCATGAATTGAATTTGATCGATTGAATTGGACCGTTCTTACCTAGGTCTACGGCACATGAGACTTAACCGTTAAACTCCCATAAGTGACCAAGACAGAAGTTCTCCTTACAACAGTTTCTCCTTGTAATGCCTCCAATACAAGCAGACAAGCTATGAGAACGATTAGAGGATTATTAGTTGATCTAATACCAGATTCTCCGAACAAACGACATAAGAATTGTATGACAGACAGAAAGGAGAATTACTAATGAAATCTTGCGATTAAAGGGTTGACATCCAATACAAGAGGACGTTGATCCTTTAATCCCCTGGATCTAGATATGAATTCTCTACACTCTCTATTATACATCTGTAGCGAATTTAGCTCTAAAGACTTGGTGTCAAATTTTTGATATCGTAAGGAGAAATTACATCATGGTCACCCAACAGGAATGAAAGCGGGTTAAGCTAAGAGATCGTACTCTCTGTACAAATATTTCTTAGGTAATTCCTTCGGTTGCTTTAGATCGTTTCATTTTCAAGGACCTCAGGAGGATCTCATAAGGACCATTCATGAGTTATCACTGGGGTGGGGAGAGGTTTCGGAAGGTTTCTGGGGGATAAAATGGTTTTTTTGGGGGGGAACGGATGGGGGATCAGTCGTCGCCAACAGAGTATAAAGAGAGGGCTAGAGAAAATTGACTGCTAACTAACTGCCAGTGAGGGAGAATCATAACAATATTAGAGAGACTTATTGGGGGATTGGGTAAATTTTAATGTAACACAGCCAAAATCTTCCTCCCCCTTCCCGCCTCTCAGGCGATAACTTATAAAATGACCGTTCTCTAAAAATGACCAATCTTACAAACACACTGCCAGACTCTGTCCACTCATAAATGAGACGTCGGGTATTAACACAGGTGCGATATGATTAAGCCTTATTGTAAAGGGAACTCGCAGGAAAGACCCTCACTGTTTGATATATCGAAAATATTTAAGTAACAATGAGGTGGGTTGAAAGTTTATGTGCAACAATTGGTAGAAACTTACAGATATTGCAGTTGTGTGAGTCCGTCGAATGCGTCCTCTGTGATGAATTCTATTTTATTGTTGTCTAATAACCTGGTGAAATAATAGTCAAATAATTGCCAAAGCCTGGTATATCATGTATTCCCGCTTCTTACAAGAACCAACCATCCAGTATGACTTACAAAGTCCTGATGGGGGGAAGGTTTTCCGGGGAATCATGTGGCTTTCAGGGAGAACCGAGAGGGATCAGTCATCACTAACTGATGATTAAGGGGGGGAGAGACCATAGAAAATTGACTGCCAGTGAGTAAGAAATCATTAAAAAACCACAGAGCCTTAGGCGGGAACAGTTGAATTTTATTGACACAACCAAATTACTCCGACACTTTCCCCCTCGCAATTAATGATTACCGGTCCCTTAGCACTTGATTGGAGGATAGACTGAATCTAAGAACCAACGAGTGAACGAGTGAACGAGCAAACGAACGAAAGAACCGTTCGTATAACCGAATGAACAGGCGAATGATTAACTAATGAGACTATGGAAAGACGAATAGGAACCAACCAATCAACCTACGGAAGGGCGGGCGCATGTGTGAAAAAATGAATGAATGCGCATGCGTGTGCGTGTGTTTGTTTAGATCGTTAGCTGTCTTTTCATACTTACAACTTCTTGAGTGATTTCAATCCCTTGAAAGTATTTGCTGGGATTGCTTCAATCAAATTGCTTGAAAGAGAACTGTTGAAGTAGAGACGGATTAAAAAGCTTTGCGAGACTGGCGCCAGACTTTGAAACTCCAGGTTATACTTCATTACCATATGTATATCCAGTGGGTAGTCCAAGGTTGCGTTCACACTTGGTGCTCGAGCACAGGTACTCATGCCAGGTACTCATGCCAGAATTTGGGCACCGTGCTTGAATATGTCACTGATATCTAGGGTACCCAGTGTCTGAACACAGCACTATATTGTGCCGGTGCCTTGGCACTAATGCTCAGGCACCAAGTGTGAACGCAACCTAAGAATTACATTTGTCCAAAGAAATTTTTTTTTCTCTCACATCTGTATTACTCGCAGTCTGATTTAACATTATTTGAACTGCTATTTTTCCACCTGACTACTTAAGAATTCAGACAAAAAAAATGCCTCCATTTTTTTCAATAATTATTTGTCAATAAAGAGACCTGGTATACTCACAGATTTTCAACAGTTGACATATTATTGAAAGCCACTGGTGAAATTTGTCTGATATCATTCCATGATAAATTCCTGAAAAAGATGAAAACAAAAGTTTAAATTGTGTTATCTTCGACTAAGTCATTCCTCTTCGATGAGCTTATTGTAGGTGAGTGACCTTCGGAAACACCCGAAGACGATCCCGAAATACTGACGTGTGATCGGATTTTCCGATATTTTTCCGCCCGTCCCAGATCTCTTATAAATACTTTGTTGGTTCAAGACCCCGCTCAATCCTTAATTCTCAAAATGGCCGCTAAAATCCCGCCGAGCAAGCGTACAGAACTTAAAGGTATGTTTTAGGACAATCTTTACCTCATTTCAAATCATAATCAGGTGATAGACCATCCTGTATGAAAAGACCAACACATACGTATTTTTTTTTTTTTATATTTCTCCAAATTCCGGAACAGAATTTGATTTGTAAAATAGTGGGTTCCAACTTCGAGGTTTGTAATTAAGTTTGTGAAGGTGTAGTGTGATCGTCCGGGTGAGTGTAGTCCTGAGAAGGACTGTTGTCGGTGGTGGTGCCTGACGTTTCGACACACCTGTGCGGAAGTCATCATCAGAGTCAAGTTTTATTGATAACACAATTTCTTCGAAGGACTCGGCAATGTATAGGATGATTAACGAAGAAGAATGCAAAGCAGGTGTAAGATTTTTAATTAAAGGACAAATTTATCGCAGAACAGAATTGTTTCTGCTAAAATTGAAATAAAACTGGAGCGTTGCCATACAAAATTATGATCGCTTAATTAAGAGGATTAAAGCTGTTTTCCTCATATTGCAGAACTTAGAGTTTATTTGTTGTAAGAGCCTAAAGAAATCCTTCATTTAGCCTCGAAGCATTTTCCGTAGAATGAAAACACTGGTAACAAATTTGCGAAGGTAACCGTTTTGACATGTGCCGCGAACGTTACGGAAGATTTAGCCATTTTGGTGACTCAATTTGTAAAATTAAAACGATAAGCCAGCAGCTTTTCCTTTTTGCAAGTAATTTTCTCCGATTTTATTTCTTTGTAACACGGTTCTGGTGGGAATTTTGTTTTCAACTTTGACAGCTGACTCTCGCAGTTTGGGCGATAAACGAATTTTCCCTTTTTTCGCGGGGGGGAGAGGCAATAAAAATACGTGTTTATAGAGTAAGATTGTATGATAAGGTGACGAAATTTCGAAACAGGGTTTTTAGAAATTGCATCGAAGTTAAATTCTTGATATCAACAAAAAAATACCCACCAAAGGATTAGTTAAAGAAAATGAAATTAATGAAAAGTGAAAATGAGAAGCTCTTTTCTATGCAACTGAGTCAAACTGAATTCATACATTGTTCGGATTTAGTGATCGTCTTTCCGTAAAATTGTAACAAGTTCATGTGAACTGGCAAACAGATAGACGAATTAAACCAATCCAGCCTTAAATTGCCCAGATGTTAAAAAAAATAATAACAAATTGGTAAATTTATGTCGTGAACTTACAGTGAGCAAATCTTGTTGGCGAATTCAAAATCTTTCAAGTCTTCAAGACGGATATTTCTGCACTGCACATCTATAAGGTCTGATAACGACGATGTTTCACAAGAGCTGCACGAACAGCTCGTTGGACAGGTGATCAGAAAACTTTCCTGCTGCAAAGTTGTGTTGCAAATGGCACACAAGATAAGAAATGTATTCCAAGAAAAAATTAATGTTTTGGTTTCCATCTTGCACGAATCTGATGCGATTGGCAAAGGTGCTCCACAATCAATAAAGAAGCGTGGCACAGAGAACGGAAAAATGACAAGGTGGCTTTCGGAACAACCAGAGTTGTGTTTTCACTATTTCCGGCGTCTTAAGTGGTCAAGAATGAATGTGATCAACTCATTGTCAGAAGTCGCCCACAATCAAGTTGTTCAGCAAGTTCAAAGCTGTCAACCGATAAAAATCTTAATTACTCTCAACTTTGGCTCCGCTTGTCGAGTTCAACTTTTGAGCAAGCATTACTGAAAAACCAGGATAAAATGTACTTACCCTCCGTTTAATACCAGCGAAGCTCAAAATCATTTTTATCAAGGTCCATTCCGCCCCAGCTCGAGTAGTGCATTTTTTAGTGTCATTGACGTCATAAGTTAACTGTGGTTCCTTGGCTGAAAACAAATGCTTTCGGTGATTTAATTAACAAGACAGATTCCTGTGTACATCATCGAGACATTAATGGAAGAAATGGCGCAGGTTTTATTCCTGGTTACGTTTGAAGGAAGATGAAATTCAATTTTTTGAGCCATTCTTACAAATAGACGTTAGTTATGTATTTCCTTTAACAAATCAGGGTGATCTCTGAATATAATAATGGAAATTTTGTTATATCGACTGAGTTGATAAAGTAAATTGGCCCGCGCACCGCAAAAAGTTTCTAAGGAGCTTTGACCCTTTGTCAGAGCGACGAAGTTGACAGTTGACCTCCTCACAACGCTCGAAGTACTAACGCTGGAAACGCGTCACCGATACAGCACCACATTTTCTTTAGAAACTTACCCCTTTATCAGGAGCCCATTAATGGACTCCTGCCTTTATTCATTCGATCTATAAATCATCGGACTAAAAAGCTCTCGTTACGTTTTGGAAATACGGCTTTTTTTCACTTGAGACTCTAGTTTTTGGATGAAGCTGTATAAATCGTTTTCAGCATTTGTAGAAGTGAAGTCGAAAATTTGGTCATTTGTAACCACTTGATCTTTCCCATTCCTGGCCATCCTATCTCCGTCACTGTTTATATACGCCTCTATTTAGTTTTCTTCTATCACAGAGGTTATATTTTTGTTGTTTTCTTAAAGCCGAGGGCAGTTTTGGAAGGTCTCGAAACGACTGATCCTTTAACTCCTTTGAGTGACCAAGACAGAATTTCTCCTTACAATATCAATACATATATCAAGCAGACAAGTAATGAGAATCTAGAAAAGTATCAATTAGGGATTATTAGTGGATGCAATACTAACTTCTCCAAAGTAACATCATAAGAATTGCAAAGCAGACTGAAAGGAGATTTGCCAATGAGATCTTGGTAGTGAAAGGGCTAATAAAGACATGGCGGCTTGATTCCTTTAATGTATCAGCATACTTGAAACTTTCTAAGTTTTCTCCGGTAATTGACCCTTTGACTCTCGAGATTATATTGAGGTCGTGGGTTAGAAAGGGTCAGTATCCTTGTGTAAATCCGACCGTTAACTTCTTCACAATACTCAGAACTTTGAACAGTCATTGCTAATCTCGCCATAGTAAGCCAATGGTGAAAGGAAACTAAAAAAAAAAAAAAAAAAGACATTAAGCTCCAAAATTTTCAAGAGGGTGTTTTTAGGGAAACTCCTTCATCAGAAGAGCGTCACAATTGGGTCAACCGTTCGCCGTAGAAAGGCCTGAAAAATTTAACCGATAGGCGTAAAATTAACAAATTTTAACTGCCAATCAAAACAAATCAACCGTAAAAAATTTCTGGTGATCTCATCGGAAAGATATGAACCGTTAGCCGTAAAAGCCATCACACATTAAAACCCTCTCAAGAGGAAGGGAACTCGCTCAATGCTTTCTCTATTTGAAGATTTTTAGGGATTTGCATTAATATCAAAAATATTCTAGGCTGCTGCCAAATGTCAGTGATTGTGTAGGCACATTTATTTGAAAAATATTTGCTAAGTTTACACTGCCAGCGCGAGATCGCACTCGGCCAATTCAATCAATCTAGTCTTATTACTCCAGCTCCTTGAAGGCTGTGTCTCGGTACTCATTACAGACACACTCCGTGTAATATCAAAACGGCCATTTCCTCAGGCCCGATTTGTGTAGTCTTCTTATTCGTCGTACAGGGCTCGACACCCAACTTTTACAACTTACTAGCCAAGTGGCTGGTGACATCTTAGATGTTACGACAACTTCAGTTTGTTTACTAGCCAAACTGGTTAGTGGCAATCGAAAACCACTAACCAAAACTGAATTTCTACTAGTCTGTGGCTAGTTGGCTACCGTTAGTGTCGAGCTCTGTAATCTGTCTCTTGAAGTTGCGGTATCGCGTGCGTATCAATCTTCGAAAGTTACTTAAAGACCAGTCATTATTTATCACCTGGGGGGGGGGGGGGGGGGTTCGGAGAATTTTTTATTCTTCTGTGCCTTTGAAAAAGCGAACATCATAAAACGATATGTTGAGTTGAAAGTCTAAAACTTAACCTGTTTCCAGTGTTCTCCTTTTAAGGCAGTAACTGGTAAAATATACCGCCTCTCTTACCTCTTATTACCGCTTAAAATAGCTTGGAATTCTTTAAAATTCAGATAAAAGGATTGCACTACCAGTTTTAAAATTTCTTTCACCGTCTCACGCCAACACGTCCAGCTTCATTACAACACTCCGGTCAGCTTTCACTATGGTTTTTTGCAGGATTGTACGAGGGGGCCGAACCGTTACGAAAGACAAAAAGACTAAAATGTGAGTGGGATGGTGAAAAGTAAGCTTGAAAGGAACCCAAAAGTACAGCGTTTAACAAACGTGATTTCCATGAGAAGGAGAATGGGATATAGGTCGATATATTGGTTATATCAACTAAGTTGAAATTGTAAATTGGCCACCGTAAAGCTAAAGAGTTAAAAAGCTGACGTTTCGAGCGTTAGCCCTTCGTCATTCGCTCTGACGAAGGGCTAACGCTCGAAAGATCAGCTTTTTAACTCTATACGGTGGCCAATTCACAATTTCAACTTAGTTGATATAACCAAATTATCTTGTTACCCCCACCGATGCAGCACCATAGTTTCTTTAGAAACTTACCCCCTTTATAGGTCGATATAGCCCGCTAGCAGGCTCACATTTGGAGCCTGCCCGCAAACTATATAGCAGTTACAATGCATGAAGTATTTTGTACCACTTCTGTTGAAACTTATTCTGTGAAACAAGCACGATGGATATTTGTTTTTCAATTTCTAAATTATGTTTCAGCTGTTGCGCATATTCTCTAATGGATGGAAAGATGTTCTTATGAAAGGCAAGCAAAGCAAAGGCAAGAAGACACTTGGGGGCAAGTTGCACATACCTAGAAGTGATTTAAAATATTTAACTTCTTCCTGTAATCTGTAAACATCAACCAACAAACAGATAATGAAAATGCTTAAACTTATCATGTAAAAGTTAATATCTTGATCTAAACACCAAATTCTCTTATTTAAAAAGAAAAGTGTGGCACGTGGAGAGAAGAATTAACAATCAAATCTTTGCATTTAAAGGGTTAACATGTAACATGCGCTATGTACTGACGGCTTCGAATGTGCTACTTCCAAAACAAGTCGCCGCGAGCCATTTTATCTGTGCTTTAACACGCTTCAATTTAAACCAGTTTACATTTGTTCGACTTCTTTCATTTCGGGGAAAAAATTCTGGCATATGCAAAAATGTTTCGCAAAACAGTCTCCTGGGATGTCACCTGAGGCGAATAGTCGTTGCAACTTGTTCATGCGTCGTCAAAGAGTGTGCCCTGACCTTAAAAGTATTGGTAATTAAGAGAAAGTAAAAAAGGCGGAGTTAATAAACTATATTTTGTTTACCTGAAAGGCGCCGCATCGCCATTTCAGATGAGAAAACTCTTGGACCATTTTACCGACAAGATGTGCTTCCTAGCGAGGCGCGAAGCTTGAAAAATGAGTCCGCGTTCTTTGAAAAAGCAGCAGAACTTGTATGGCATTAAATACGCAGTGTAATGATGAGCTATTTTTCATTCCGTGCGGCTTTTGATTTATGACTCCATACTGGTTGTCGTGTTGGCTGGTTTGTTAACAATCCGGCATTCGCGTGCCTGATAAAGTGATAATTCAAAGCTTATACAAAAGTGGTACAGGACGGCGCCACAAGTGTGCTAATAAGGTGATATCGACCTCATTGCTTTCAAAAGAGGGCTTTCCTGTAATAATGGCGGAAAGATGGCGTTGAGACTGCCTGGAACCTTATAACTATTTTACACTGGCTAGGACAAAAGATAAAAAATGCAGCTTCTTTTGGTTTTCCTTCACAATAGGGCTCAACTTTTTAGACTTAAATTGGTTGAGTTGCGGATGCTTGGTCGTATAGCTCTGATATAGTTTTTGTAGATTTAGTTCATATGCTTCCAGTATACTTGACGCCACGCAAGTCAAGTTGATCAACAATTTCGAAAGGGATTCTTCAGCAATATTCGGGCTCAAAGTAGTGTCACCTAAGACGATTCTAAGATTTTCGAATTAGATTTGACGTTATTTACATCACCCAAAGGATTTGAGGAATTAGAAAATGAGCGCTTTTGTAACCATGTAAGCCTAAAATCCTCTTCCGACCACAGGACACGAAGGGGGGTTAAAAAGAAAGAAGAATGCGTTTAAAATTATTCAATGTCATTATCCCTTTCATCTATTGTTTCGCTTTATTCTTCAAAAATCATTTATCATGTAATTACACTGTTGTTTCGTCGATTGTTTGCCCACAAAGAGCCTAACCTGCTGAAAACATGGTGCCAGACAATTAAGTTTCCGACGCTGTAATTTAATATGATTATACGGTTCTCCAATCTCAATATTTCTCAAGCATTTAAGCACTCTTACACTTTCGTGTTTGCGCTCTTACTGGAAAGGTTTATGCTCAGATTACACCACAGTTTTTTTCCTGAACGACATCCACAGTTTTATGTTCAAAATATGCAACAATAATATCCGATTCTCGTTGTATGCCACAAGTTCTGACATCACTTACTAAGAGTGGTGTCAATATTACTCTGACTATGTTATCTCTACTCCAAACTGATTAATATATTTAAAACAATTTTTGTACACGTAAATTAGTTGTTTTTTCAAAACTACGAATCATGTCGTTCATATATAGATACAAATCAAGTTTTGCTTGACTCTAATCTCACTGTTTAAATATGGCAGCCTCTGCCTTCCGTAAATATTTATCACTGTTCTTTTTTTGCTATCAAATCCTGTATACGTCGATAATGTAACGAATACTATTTTACACTGGTGAAACGTTTTTAAAATTAACTTATTTTCCTTGGAGCACTGCGCTCCGTCGGCTTAGCGGATGTTTTCTTATGGCGTATTACTGTCGGGAAATCTTTCCTTCTCCAATCTTCTTTAAGTAAGATCGTAGACAACGGTCAACTGGCTGGAAAGCTGTTATGAAGTGTTCTCCTCAGTCGTTGAAACGATTTTTCATGTAGACCATCAGTTTTTACAGCTTGGACAATCCGCAGTCATGGCAGGCACACTCCTTAACAACTTTCACTTTCTTTATCACAAAGGAAGGATTTTGTCCAGGGCATTCCAGTCGCACGTTGATTGTCTCTTGTTTAAAGGGCGCACAATAGGAACAGGAAACAAACTTCTTTGGGATGAAAAACGAATTGCATTGTCCGTAACACATGCTGTTGTTGATTTGTGCACTCTGGCAACCGCGATGATGCACAGTTTCGTTGAAGGGATGTGTAACGCACCAATCGCTTTTGAGGTTCAACCTGCCTAGGTTAACTTGGGGCCCTCCAGTAGATAAAGGTACTTTGTGGCTGTATGACATCGCTTTCCTCTTAGTCGCTAGCCCTTTTGCAACCGAGTCTTCTGTGGTCCCGCTGCCTCCAAATTTGACGTTTATTTTCGGAATATTTCCGCTTTCCTCCTCAGTTTCTTTCTCTGGCCTGATTGGGAGATATTCCCATGGCTCTCTCTGCTTATTAGGAAGACCACCTCTCGCTTGTGGTTTGATTGCAGATTTTGAATTGAGGTCACTTGGGGAAGATGGACGGGAAAATCTCAACTGCATGAGCCCCGATTGTGCACGTTTTCTTTCCGTAGACATGTCGGCATTCCTATGCAGTTTCTTGGGCTTAAAGTTGAAAAAGTTAGTGTGAACAGCTGACGAGTTTTTCGTCGTATCACGCGTCGGGGTCTCGTAAACTGTTTTCTGCGGGAGGATTTGACTTCCTAGCAAGCTGGTTGGATCTCTAGAGGGAAGTTCTCCTTTGTCTTGTTTAGGAAGTGCGCTTGTTTTGCGATTTAAGAGTTCTTCCATAAACGGAATTGGAGATGAAAACAGCGTCGACAGGTCCGTCAAAATTAAGAGGGTCACCAAACAGAAATAATTAAAGTTGACAATTCTTTTGACACCCATCTGATGACAAAAAGAAAAAAAGGAAGACGTTGATCACTTTTGAAGCACAACCAAATTCATGTTATATTTAACTTGTATTGTTACGAGAGTATCTACCAATAGAACGTTCGTGATTTCGTGTGATATTGGTGTACTTTCTATCATCACTTGAAATACATAATTATAATCTAAAGAATATGTCTTTGGTTTTAATTCATGACAAAACTCCATAAGCAAATTATCTACCCACTCTGCTATATACCCATTCACCCTCAACAAGGAGAGAAACTGTTTAACAACAGGAAATAAAGCCGAGACTTCGCATTTGACAAGTATGCTCTTGGGCAGCAACACACCTCTGCTACTGTAGCTATTAAAATGTTATTTGTTTATGATAGGTTTGGTTTGTTTGGTCCACGTTTTAAACACTCGTGGTTTGCGAGAAGAGCGGAAGGAACCAGTAACTTCTAGTAGTAAGTTGTAACGTGCCGTTTTTATGAAAAAGGGGCTCGTGAGTTCGTCAATTACCTTTCTGAATCGACTCTTAAACGATGACTTTTCTTCTTGACGTTTATCTGAAAAATAGAAATTGCGAGTTCTTGAGATCATCATTTGAAGCAATGGTATATTAAACTGAAGTGTTATCCTGTCTGGTTATAATGGAAAACTTCGAATTTCCTTCTAAAGAGAAGAATTAAGAGTTACTTGAAATCGCTCTCTGCTTACCGCGTTAGTGGGACTGACGATGCTTTTGCGGGAAGAAAACAAGCTCTGAAATTTCTGAGACAAGTGTCGAAGAAGAGCACTTGTTTGAATATAAACTGTTCTCGCTCACCCGTGATGTATATTGTCTCCACGAATGTTCCTGCCGACAAAAACCACTGTCCAAATTAGACAATTAAGTCACCTTTGCTTTGTTTACGAAACCTGTTTTAGTTAGCAGTCGGCTCCAAGCGAGAAAGCGTGATTTATTGACCTAGAATATCGATTCGTTCCAGCGAAGCTTAAGACTGTTGGCGCCACAAACGCGGCAATGAATAGATTTTTTGAATTGTCAATTGTGTATTGAGCCGCCTTCGGTAAATTGAAACGCAAAAAATCTTTGTCTCTTTTCAAAAAGTTTTAGAAACGTTTACTTAGTTCTCCTTAGCTAACAATTCGTGTTCGGGTTTCAATCATCCTTTTGAAGCTATTTTGCTATTAAGTTAAGATGGTCTGACAAAGAAGAAAACCTTCAATTAACTCGAAATTACTGTTATGATATATTAGCTCCGTTGTGGCGCCAGAGGACAAAACATTAGTCGCTCAAAAAAAGTGTTAGAACAGCCAGAGAAGGTGACGGAAATGGGGCCGTGAACTTACTTCTCTCGGAACTGTTGTTTCAAGTTGATGTTGTTTTTATTTAGGCTCTATAATACCCGCTACAAATAACTGTAATTGCTTAAAAAAAAAAAGGGTAAAGTACTAGGCGTTAAAACGAATTACAAGCAAATTAGAAATAATTTGTTTCCAGATTTGAGGCATGGGCGCCGAAAGGTAATACCGAGAAATTATACACGCTCGAGTTAAAAAAGGCCGCAATCTTGAATCGAATACCAGCCCGTCTGCAACAGATTTGTAGCAAAATTTTTATAATATTACACTAGAATTGTTTTTTTTCCTTTAAAAATGCGTTCGATTATGGTTAAATAAAATTTCCAAATGATGGATTCATCTTAGTGATTTTGAGCCACCATAACTGAATGTGTAAATGAAAGTCTAAGCTGCAGGAAAGAAAAAAATACTTAATTGAAAACGCTTCGACTATTTGTTTCAGTAAATTGCGGATAAATTTCTCATTTCCTTTTTTCCCACGAACTTGACCTAGGAAAACTTGTGGTTATTGTTTTTTTTTTTTTTTTGCTCTTTTGTGGTCGGAAAAATTAAACGTTGGTTACGATCAATATGAGTTGATTTTCTGGTAGTTTTTTACAAGTCAAAGGTTACGAGCAAAGCCTGGATAAAATCAGGCAAAGATTCCCTTCCAGTGCTTGTAATCGTGGGGGGCGTAAACTTAGATGCACGTAACATGTCCTCCTGTAACGAGGACCCCAGGGGTAAAGCTTGGGGCATCATTCAACTCAATGCTGTCGCAGTAGTGATATGCATAGAACGATATAACATACTCTTATGTTACAAATTGAAAGACTCGGGTATAAAAAAATTGACGTCACAAACGGTATCGTATTTTGTTTTTTTAGGAAGAGTATGGGAAATACTCATGTCTCATAAAAACCCTGGTATAAAGAAAGACATTCTTGAGCCCAGTAATAGTAATAATGTCTGAAGAAGGGCTCCCATCAAATCCCTCTCCCATCGGGAGAGGGATTTGAATTTCGGTTTACCGTACGGATATTTAACAATAGGGACTTAAAGCAGTCAGGACGGCAACGCCACGGAAGACGTCGATTAAAAAATTAGTTTCTACTTTTAGTTAGAATTTCGAAAATGGCTGCATGTGTTTACCGTCTCTTAGGGCGCCGGATCTCAAACTCAACATAACGCATAAGAGTAGCGTTGAGTTACAAATGGAAATGAAAATAATTTGCCGCCGCGGTCTCGCTTCGCAGACGACGCAAATTTTGGTGATTTCACGTTGTTGTTTCGCAGAGGACGGCTAAG
Organism: Stylophora pistillata; assembly: GCF_964205215.1. Taxonomy (NCBI): domain Eukaryota; kingdom Metazoa; phylum Cnidaria; class Anthozoa; order Scleractinia; family Pocilloporidae; genus Stylophora; species Stylophora pistillata. Next base: position 7,798,925 of record NC_142529.1, on the reverse strand, counting down.
AAATGTACAAAGTTTTAAAACGCACGTGCTGGGCTATTGTTCTGCCAATTAGATCTGTTGTTTTTCCACGTTCTCGTTGCCGTAGCCGTCGTGGTTTGCTTAAAGTCCCTAATTATTCCACGAGCACGCGTTGGATATGAGATGATAGATAGCCAACAAGGCGCGTAGCGCCGAGTTGGCTATAATCATCTCATATCCAACAAGCGCGAGTGGAATAATTGTTTTATTAAAAACGTTGAATTAAATTATTCAATTTTATTAAATTTTCTTAAATTTTTAGCTCCCTTTTAATTTTAAGCTGACACGTACGCTTGCCATATTTGTAGATTATGGTATATTGGCTAATATACCGTAATGGCTCAGCCAATAAAAAGTCTTGAATTACATTATCCAATGATCTAGTTTTTAATAAAATGATATACACATCTCATTGAAGGTGAGCTTTTTATACCACTCTTAAAGCTTTAATGTTTCTTTTTTCTTCCTGTCGTGTTTGACTATTATTTTATTTCTATGCTTCATTGATATACCTCCAAACCACTTGGCTAGCTACTGACGTAAGTTATTTTAAGTATGACGTCTGTTTTCAAGCGGTGTTTGAGGAAGTATGACAGCAATACTAGTCCAGTAGCCGAAATATGCTTAAAGATAGTTGTGTGGGCAAATTTAGTTCTCTTAATTACTTCTCCGTCTTCTTGTCGTTGTGCGCAGCTTTGTACTTTGGGTGCAGCCAGCGTTGAATGAAAATATTTCCCGGGCTAAGCTTCGTTTGCTGATCTTATGCCGCAGAAAGTTCAGATTTGACCACCATTCGTGATAAGTGAACTGAAGTGTAGAGCATTCCATTTAAATTGAGTAACTGCTGGAAATTACTACGGAATCTGTAGTATCATATTGGCCTCCTTCATGATCATATCTAAATAGTCGCACGCAGTCAACGCAAATTGAATTCTTGTCATGATCTTTAGTAAGGCGTAAAGAAATTACTGAGATCTCTAAAGCTATTTCAGAATCCAAATTAAAGAATTAGCTTCCCAACTTAATTTGATTTGATTTTCCATCGGTTTCTTGAAAGCACAACACAAATTGTACGCTAGCAAAAATACAAATTCAATCAACCTAAGTTTATTTCGGGGTCTGCAGTGGAGCAGAAAAAAAAAAATCGATTTCATCAGTTTTAAGTCCTTCAGAGCTCTTTCTTAGGGGTTTCTGTCTACCAAAAAGACCTTTCTAATTTCTCAAAGAAGTTTTCTTTTTCTCGAATAATATATCATTGGTTGACAACATCTAAAAGCATTGCTGGCAACTTCTGCTAACTACGTATCAAAAATGGAGTAATTGTGTAAATAGATACGCGTAACTGGGTAGCGACTCGTGCTTAAAAAAAATCTAATTTCAGTTGTCTTTGCGCATTTCAAAACAGTGTTGATTACCATGCGAACATTGCAACGCACCATGAAACACCTTGCAAAACTCATTTCCTTCAGAGTATAGGGCCCGGTATGTTGAATTTTAGGAGGTTTGCCGATTGACTTTTGCAATCATGCATTGTTTATATTGCATGTAAAACTATCCAAGTTGTCGGTGTTGTTGCCAATTTAACACAGACGCCCTTTCGCCCATTCTTGGATTTTCTCATATTTATCTTTGTTTTAGCCTTAACACCGCCAACTATATATGAACAGAGGGATCATTTTGCTTGAAGAAAATCTTCACCTCATGTACGATTAAAAAAACTGGACCACAGGGTGTTCCTCTTCAAAAGTATTGTCTTGGGCTTCACTTAAATGAACAATAAACCTTAGACAAACCTTTACTCTTAACTATGTCTGATGTTTCACCCACACTTCCGATATATAGGCTTACAATACCAGGTTCCGCGTATAGCTATTGCTATTTGTAAATTGTGGATGGTTTTTCTAAGTGCAAACGAAAGATAAGTGAAATATTTACCACGACTAACTTGGGATCATCAAATGACTCCAAGCTAGGAAAAAATTAAGTTAGGCTTTTGTTCAATGGTTAAGCCGATTTTTTGGTTCGTTTAAATTAAAATTGACTAAACACATCCATAATAGAAAACCGTTTTGATTCGGTATGTTTGTCATGAGTTACTTATACAGACGATCCAACTGCCTCAAGGCTCGCTACAATCGGCGAGACAGAAACGTCACGGTATAAGTGAGGGCGCGGGAACTGAATGAATTCTCTCAAGTCAAGGATCACTTACGTGAAGCACTTGTGAGTGTCGTGGACGGAGACAGGAAGTCTATGCTTGTTTTTAGGAATGGTACATTCGAGGGAGGTGGCTGTTGTAAAGAAATGAGGAAAGGTGTGTTGTGGCAACAATAAACACACACGCGAGCGTCGAACGAATGATCGTTTCACTGGACATTCTCTCAGAAAAAACGGATTTGTAATGAGTGTTTCACGAGAAAATAACTGGTTGAACTTCATGAAAGGTTGTAAGGCCTCGCTAAATCTCCTTTCTCAAGGAGAGTTTTCGTTTCAGCGCTTACAAAAACTCCTGAAGTCTCGAAAAATCAAAGGATCTACGGCTAAGTTCGTGCATCTTAGAAACGTAAGCCGTCATTTGTAAAGGTTTTCACGAAGAATCCGCTTCAAATTTCTTCATCCTCTCTTATATTTGTTCCCTCTTAGTTTATTATTGTCTCTTTAGTTGTTCTCAGATTCTACCGAACTAATACTTTGCACTCATTTGCAACCCTCGTTTTGCCATCTTTTTCATCATTAACCATCCTCGTAATAATTCTCATTCGAAGCTAGATTAATAAAGTCGTATCGAGCAGGACACTTGAAGTTTTCGCACAGAAGAACTATTCTTTAAGTCTGTAGATGCTAGAATCTCGGAGGTTTTTTTGTTTTGTTTTTTTTTTCCAATAGTAAAAGAGAGTAATCGGAACTTCATATTTATTTCAAACTGAATTTCAAGTGAATGTCATTCGATGTTTTTTTTGCAGTACGAGGAGCATAATGCCAAATAAGTTACTGTGCAAGAAAAAACAAATTAACGGCCAGAAGAGTAGACGAAAAGATTTACAGCAACTTTGCAAATGAGCGCGCTTAAAAGAATGTTGGCGACATAACCCTTCCTTACTTTTTCGACATTGTATCTGTATTGAAAGTATGCGGCGACTTGGCGACACGGCTACCATTCTTGAAATGCCTCCTTTCCGTGTCGAGAGCCGAGTGGACAAAAAGGGTGGAATTTACAGCCTCATTAGAAAAGCGCAGAGCTCAATACATTCTCGGTCATTACAAAACGTAGAGAACCATTAGAAAAACGTTGAAAAGTAACAAAAAATAGCCAGTATCTGCTTTAAATGTCCTGTATTTCTAAGAAGAATGAGGTATTATACCTATTTTATTATCATTATTTGTTTGTTTGTTTTGAAAAACGAAAACTAAGTCTTACTTCTAAGATGTGTTATAATTAGTTCGATAAAGATAAACAGTTTAATTTTAAAAGACCCGTTTGACACTACTGCCCAGCCAAAACAACGTTTTACATAATGCTTTCGGGTAACCAATCGTCTTAACTGCCTTAAGTCTGTCTAGGAATTTAATATCAGTGTAAGCCGTTGAGATAATAAATGTTCTAACTTAGTGCGTTTAGTCAACACCAGAGAAAGTGTATTTGTAGTAGAAAAAGTGATCAGATTGCGTTATTGTGTAGAATTTCAGCCCTTACTTACTAGTCACAGAGTAAACTAAGATAGGAAGATATCTTTCCATTTTATCACAACAAAGTTTTAAACGAAGGGTAGAGGAACGGAACGAAGCTTGAATAAACCATGAAGGGGCATCGATGTGTGTAATCGTAAAAGCAAGAAAGGATTTAAATTGAGGCTAACTTGAGGGTCGGCTGGGTTTTTGCAAAGTTTATCTCGGTTGGTTTTAAAGTGTTGCGTTTAACTGAGGAACGGATCCAATCATTCTTCGCTTCTTCACGGCCGTAACTTTGCAAGTTACAAAACACTTTTAAGAATGCAACGAAGACAACAATACAGTGTGGTGTCCACTTTATTTGGCCCTATAATGTGTTCAAACCATTAGTCAAAAGGGGATATTTGGGAACACATTATAAACAAGGAAACAACCACTTAAATTCACTTGAATTCTTTTTTAAAACATCCTTTGTGTATGCTCGAACTTCTTAGGCGACCACGATTAATTTCGAAGCCAAAAATTTGATAAATTCCTTAGCTTTGATGGGTTTTTGAGAAGCAATAAAAAGTTAGGAAATCCACGTGTTACTCGAACGTCAAATAGAATTGTTTAAAAAGAGGAAATCAGGATTAGAAGTATAGGTTTCCGAACATATGTTTATCAAGGAACACATTTTCAATCGCAAAGGTGCATGTCGTGAATTCAAGAACTGAATACTGAGTGATTTGGATATGTTTTCCAAAGACGAATTTTTCATCTGCTTCAACTTGTGAAGTAGGAATGAATGGTGGATCCAATCATTTTTTGGCCTTATGTATCGATATTTTTCTAAGCGACCACTTTCTTTAGGTGACTACTCTTAGCTTACTTACACCGTGGGTGGTCGCTTACAAGAAAGTTGACTATCATCCAGCCCCTCTCTTCCTCAGTAGCAGTGATGGCGTTTGCTTTCGTGTGAACGTGACTAAACTCACGTGACATACGCATGAGTATTATTACATATTTGTCGTTTTCTTCAGTTCCTCGGAAAGTTCATTTTCCTCTGAACGTTTTAGAGGGGCGTTATCGTGATATTCAAGACAAAACGTACACTGAGCTGATATCGACTGTAAATAAAAAGTTTCAAACATACTCGATGCAAGGAAATTTCTTGAGATTAGGCTCTAGCACAAACATTTATTTTCTCCGCATTTATTTATTCGCATAAACATTTATTTACTCGACGCAAGGAAATTTCTTGAGATTAGGCTCTAGCACAAACATTTATTTTCTCCGCTTGCAACATAAACACCGCCACTAAGTCTACGAGAGTGCCTTTCTTTGTTGTTGTTTTTTTCTTGTTTTGGACGAGAATTGCAGACTATCAAGATCATTTTGTTCCTGATGCATGTAAGACGATTATGGGTTTGGCTTAATTAGGGTTAGGTTCCGACGTTTCATCTGAGTTAGATGTCAATTGGACCAGCCTAAGGCGCGCCATCTCGGTAGAATAAGAGAGATTTAATATATGAAATCCGGCGATTAGGGAATTAAGAAGCAAATACTTCTAAGCAGTAAAGAAAGGGGTTTCTCAATTTGTAACAAGTTCTTAATTAACTCAAAGAGATCTGTAAAAGGTCTGGAAAGATAGCAGGAATTTAACCAAGGAAGGACATCGTAAAAAGATTTTTCGAAGGACGTCGTTAACCAGGTTCTCAATGAAATTAAAAAACGTTTCGTACTCTGTTGAGAATGTATCCGTCGTCGTGCGACTGTGGTACTAACTGTTTTTCTTTCCTTTTTTTAAGAATGTCAAAGCTGGTCAAGATTCCATTTTTCCGCTAATTAAATATTGGGCAATTTGTCTGTATTAACCTAATTTTGTCTGTCGGCCTTTTCCTTCAAAGGAATAACAGACTATTTTTGGACTAAAAGATTACCTTGGCTGGTTTCAGTCGGTGAGAGCATAATCCAGGTATTTAGGGTCAGGAGGTGTGTCTTTTGCATGAGATGCACTTTTCTTCTTTTTTCTTTTTTTTTTTTTTCTTTTTTTTTTTTATATTTTCATTTGCAAATTATGTCGTTTACCGACGATACTTTGGTGATTTTTTTTTGTCCTTTCTTATAATCCTTTGTTTCCCGGGTTAGCATGAGGTTTTAATTTACACTTACCGCCTAGGGATCTCTTTGTATTCTACCGTTTTTAAAAACCTAGTTTACAGCCCAGAGAAAATGCGACAAAACTTTAAACAGGTCTGAAGCGCGATGAAGGTCACCGCTCTGGGGTCAGTGAAAATTAGTTCAACTGCTTTTGCAACTGGCTTTAAGTGTTACATATCAGCTTAGTTCTAATTCAATTTTCACTTTTAATTGGAAACCAGGATCTGTTAGCGATACTTCGTAAGTTAGTTAGTACCTGATTGCTTCAGACACGAGTTCAACTCGTCACATATAATTAAACATGTCGAGTTAAATAAACCGGATCATTGTGATGCTCCGTTTTGTAAGATACTTCATTTTCACAAGGCTTCTCCTTGCCCACAGGCGTTTGAATGAGTACTGGCGAACTTTCCAAGAAAGCCTGATGAAACCTGCGTTGGACGTGCATCTTATCAAGGGGGTCTTCTTTTAACGTGCTCAGAAATGCTTTCTACTTTTTCTTTTTTTCCTTCTCACATACTTATCCTAATGTAAAGATCATGTTCGTATGCTAGAAAAAGTTATAAATTATAAATTATGAGAGATAGCCCTGCCTGGAAAGAATTGTAGATTTGTTTTTGAAATGGGGATTATCTTAGGTATTCCGTTACGTAAGCCAGCCATAAAGGCATCCTTAGGCTTCGTTGCCTGGTCAGTATTCTTTTATATTTTTTTGTACACACAGTGTTAGGAAAAAGTTAAGAAAATGAACGGAACTACGTAGCAACAGTCCCAGCCGCTTCACGCCACAGAACTCCACGAATACTGAAAACGATGTGTGTTTCTCTTCTAGGAGTGTCCAAAACTGAATTCCCCTTCCAATATCTATGTTCTTTCAGGAAGAAAGGTGACACTTCTCAGATCCAAAACTATTCGAAATGTGTTTCCGACAATGTGGAGGATTGATAGACTGAGTGGTGCAGTTGAAATAAAACATTATTGAAAATGAACTATACCCAAATCATCTGAGGTATAGCAAATGTAACTCTACCATTTTGTCATGCTACCCAGTAGGGGCTGTTTCATTCGTAAAGGACTTTGTTACGGAATTTCGACTCATTTTTAGTTTTTTACGTAGTCACGGTGTCAGAGAGAATTGTACCTCAGTACCCTTTCAATCCCAAGATATCATAGATTTCTTGCAAGTTGGCCCTTAGAATTTTATGTTAAATCAATTAATATCTTCTTACTGATATTTTCTTTCCTTATAATCTTTCTGCCTGGAATTAAAATGTATTTATTAAAAATGAAAGGAAAAACAATTTTTTTTTGTCAATCCCGGCGATGGAATAGTACCAAACAAGGATTGCTGAGGATGAACAAGATTTCCACTTGTTGAACAAAATGATCTTAAAAACTTTAGGCTAGATTACTCAAGGTGGACGAACTGTCCCGTAACAAAAAACGTAATAAAACAAAGAAAGACAAAAACTATGTGACTGTACCTCCACAAAGACGGCAGACTTAACATTCATTTAAAAACCAGCAGTTTCTTGTAGCAATAAACGTTTGGTCGAGGTCCTTTCCGTCCACCACCTGTTGAAGATCACCAATTACTAGGTTATTTTCGAAAGAATCCAATATGTGTGATTATGAAAGAGGGAGGCATTATATACAACGCTTAGTTCGGATGGTATTCGTGGGCGAATTATGACGCAGCTCTGATGAGTTCCAACATCTTTCAGCGGTCTCAGAAGATCGCCAAATCTCTAGGAAATCCTATTCAATGTAATTAAGATGAAACTGTGGATATTGGCAAAAATTCAACAAAATGTTCGAAATTTTATTTGATAGAGGTCAGGCCATTGAAAACCCTCAAGGCACGCTTTTAGCAAAACCATTCTGGACTAGCAGTGGTATCTTTAATTAAATTCGGTAAACAACCTTCAGTAAAATCAATAGCTATCTATATACAATATTAAATTGGTCAAAAGCTATCACTATACTGTTTTACAAGATTGCCGAATGAGAATCCAATGACCCAAATACACAGTTAATTCGCTTTTCAATTCACCTATTGATCTGATTTCTGTGACATTCTCAGGTAATGAATCCCACAAACAGGCACCGCTGTAACTAAAACTGCGTTTTAAGTCATTAGCACGCGGCCTTGGCAATGTCAGTTTACAAAAGACGTTTTGTCCAGTGTAAAACCATTACAGCTACGGGGCCTTCTGTTTCATGAGTACAATTAACGACTCGAAAAAGATTTAGGTGAGACAATAAGATATTTCCATGTAACATTTTAGGAATCCTGTAGACAAACCCGGTTTTCAATGAAAAAAAAAAAAAAGAAATTTCTTGACAATATCCAAACTTATATCGCAACGTAACTTTAAAATATTGGTTTGATTTTGCTTATAGTCAGTTATGATGCTATCTTAAGTATTCTGTAAACAATGTCTGTTGTTAATGTGCAGATAACATATCATTTATGTATTTTACAGCAAACCCCCCTGGATTTTGGAGACCGTCTGTCTGACGTTACTCAGATGTATTTGTATCATTAAGTCTCGTTCGCTCAGTGGGTTAGTTATCCAAGGAAACCGAAATGTTAACCTTTAGCCCGTGAATCATTTGTCAGATTACTATGCAAAAATAGAAGTTCACGTATCATGTAAAAGGACTGAAATACTCGAATAAAATGCCAATTGGTAAGAGGAATAATGATGATAATCATAAATGAAGGACGTACAGTTTTTAAGATTTCAACTGCAATATCATGATAGACAATTATCTTATGCTCGTGTTTGTTTTTTACGAGGCTGAGTTATTGATTGAAGCAATAAGCATCCATTTCCAAAATAAACCGAAAACCCTCCAATGGTCTCACTCAAACGTAGATAGTTTTGTTGTTGTTGTTGTTCAGTTTCCCGCCGTTTTGTTAAAAAGGAAGGTGACAAGAACTCCATGATAAGAATGTAATTTACACGCAGTGCAGTTAATGTATGATAGAATCACAGTGACCCAATGAACAAACGAAGACGGAAAAGAGACATGGTTTGCCTATCCGAAGAAACATTCATAAAAATTGATAAATGAAATAAATTTGAATTTAGTAATGGACATTCTACCAGGTGACTGCTCTTGTCCACTGTTTTCTGGTCGAGTTGGAATCCTCTCCCTCAGAAAACTTACCAAATATTCTTTCAGGGTTTTGAAGCAATAGTGTGGCAGTTTTTCTATCAGGTCAAATTTTTACTAGGATTATAATTTGCAGTACCCCGTTATCTTCACTATTCTTGCCGGGCTATCTTTGTTCCTCGTTGATTTATGATCACCTCGGTTGTGGTTTTCTATCGTGTCGAAGTAACATTTTGTATATAGTCATTCGGGCCAATCCAGATCAATCTTCCTCAACCTTTGCCATAATTTTTTCCTTCTTTCTCTATCAGGTCCTTTTTTGTGTTTTTCTTTTTTTTCGTCTTACCGACCGAACTTGTGTTTAGTACCCACCTCGAATTTGAGGGCAGCCTTCCTCACTGCGTAAACGATTTTTTGAAAATGTCGTTTTGCACCTCGCACTGAGTTAAGCGAAGAATCCAAATTTCGGAATTTTAGTGAGAGGAACGTGTTCCAGAGATTTCCTTTAAAAATGGTCAATGTTACTCCCTATTAATTAAATCATTTCCTGGATCTGACGTGAACACTTGATTAATTTTTGTAGTTATACTATTAGCTTTAAAGATTATCGAATACTTGGGCAATCAGTGGTGCGTGTATTCTAAGATAAGCAAGAGGCCAAGATTTCTGAATTGGCGCATCCTTTACCTCAATGACTTATTTTTCCCTTTTATTGCACCATCGTTGGAAAGTCTGCCAACTCCTATCTCAATGAAGAGATATCGTATCGTTATCCTACATTGAAAAAGGAGGAAATAGAGAATGCTATTATGATCTCATTTGGCCCTCAGTTAGGGAATTTGCCCCATTGAAGAATTCGGATATGACGCAAAGCTTGGCTCCGCTTCTCCCAGAATCTGATATCTATTTTTTCCTTTCACCTGCCTGGCATTTCTTTGTAAACAAATCAGCATAGCCTGGTGTTATATCAGGAAAGAAACTCTCGCGCAAGTTGATACGCGTAGATGTTCCCGTCAGCCGTTGGCTGGACATTACGAAGAGACTGTGCTGCACTATGTTTCTCACTCCTTGGGGTGAAAGAGTCAACTTTTATTTATGCATATTCTCCATACTGTTCTCTGTACATTTTCTATTGTACTGACAAGGAGAATTTGTTTATGAATCAAGAGCTCTCGTTGATCATTTACTTTATTCTCATGACAGTTACGTTTGATTTAACAGTGACGCTCTACGGAGAAATTAGATGCCACTCACTCTAAGGGCGTGAGAGAAGGTTAAACGCATCCGTCGCTATGACGGGAAACCTTTTCCATTACTTTAATCTATCATTGACTGAGTTCCAGTGAAGATCGACTTCTCTCTTCTCTCGCTCTAGGGGGCGGGAAGATGAGAAAAGAGGTTGTTTTAAGTGATTAAAAAGTGACTTCTTCTAACAAATTTAACACTTTACCCAGCAATCAGGTGATGAGAATTAACAAAGTTACGGCTGGAGGGTGTTGTCTTGATATTATGCCATGCTCTCTTTAACTCATCTTTAAGGAACTCTTTAATGAATCTGCTAGGAAGTGTATAGCAGCAAGTAGAGAAAGTTACTATTCAGATCTTTGAATTAGAGGGCTCTAAAACAAAACTTTAAGCACAACACTGATCAGTCACAAGAAAACCTGACTACAACCATGAGTTGAAAGCTAACGATAACAGACCAAAAACCCTGTGGAGATAAAGGCCACTTCAAGTAGATTTTATGATACGTTGATGCTAAATAACCTAATAGGTTTTGTTTGCGGATAGAGTTGTAGATCTTTTTTAGTGCTACCGGCCGAGTTGAGGAATGCCATGCCTGTTTGTGATATACTATTTTGCAACAAGTTACTTCGATTTCGAGGATGTATGATAACAAAGGTTTGGAACTAAAGGTTATCACTGCACGGTCAGTGACCATAAATGTAAAATACCCCGGCAAGAGTGTTTATGGGATCGGAACTGAAAATAAACGTTGAAGTACCTGCACAGGCAAATAAGTGTCGCTGGGTTGCTTTGTTATAGACAAAACTTCTTTATTATTTGGAAAGATGAAGAAAAAAGAGAAAACAATGGAAGACGACCTTTTGTGAGGTCCCTATACTTGAAGAACTCAGTGACGTTTCTAGCATGGTCTAGCGGCATGGAAAATGCTAAATATAAATGTATTTATAAGAGCTAAAACGATTTGAACTTCGCACAATTGAGATGCATAATCAACTCGACGAGCCAACCTATTCAACTGACAAATAATTAAACAACACTGGATTTGTTAACCAAACCACCACATAAATACTAGTGAATGACTTCTATTCGGTGAGAGCTCCGACCACATTTTCCGCTGGCACTCGACAATTCTCAGCGAAATTACATGAATTACAATTATTTTGTTCGCTGATTCAACACTTGTCTACATGAAAAACTCATCGTGGGTGAAGGCGAAGAGAAAGCGAAAGAATTCTTCAACTTACCGCTTTGGAAGAGAATGGATGACTCGTTTCGTAGCGTTCCTGTTCACCTCTGGTGGTCAAATGGCTTAAGCAGCTTTCGTAATGGGATTGTTCATTTCAAGAAGCTTTAATCGGCTGCGGTTCCGGCGCCGTGATTGTGTTCGAAGGATCACCGTCACGAGACACTTGTCGCCTTGCTCAGTACGCTTACGGAGACCAAGCCCATTACACGACATAATACGACAGCGCGATATGTCATCCAACGCTTCTGGCATGAAAACAGCAGTGGTTATCTAAAATGTTTTGTCTAATATATAATGATAAGAACGTCTCGAATTGGTTGAAATTCAACCTCGTGAATATCTTATAGCTAGGAAAAAGACTTGGAAAGATTGTACCTCTGTGAGGAACCGATCGCGCCAATCTAAGCTTACATACTACGCCTTAGTAATCCGTAAATACTGTTTACTCCTCTTTTGCTGTTGTTTTATAGGATCACCTCCTAAAATTATAATTAATTCTACCTATGAATGTACCTCCAGCAGAGAAGGCAAAACACCTTTTTAAATCATCATTATTCTTCCCAGTTCTTATTCATCGAAGCCGGAAGTTCAGCGTAACTGAATTTCAGCCGTTTTCAGTCGAACGATTCAAGGATTATCAAGCTTTCTGTTACGGTCCCACTGTTGTGCGAAACCAGCTGTTCTCCAAATTCGAAGGAACTTTCCAAGCGACACATTTTGGTTGGCCGGGGACGTTTAAGAGTTCAGTGCAGTTGGGGTGGAAACTCTTCACATCGATTTTCCTCACTCACCCCACCCACCCCCCCCCCCCTGCGCCTCTTCCCCCAGTAAGGCTTTTCATAGCTTGAATGGTCTCTTTCATGATGGACGTCTTTTTATGTCACGAAACGCTCCCCGTGACATCCTGTGGAGTCCGGAGTGGCTTCGAATGAGACATTTGTCATTTTTTAAGGAGGTAACTGGTTTCTTATAGCATTATTCAGATTAAGATGAAATTCAGACCACGTTAACATTAGAAAAAAACTTTGCGAAGTAACTTCCTTGAATTGGTTTAAGAAATATATAAGGTGATTGGTAGTCTAGTCGACATGATGATATCCTGTATCTGACCTGATGTTTTTGGTCATTTGAATTCTAGATCTGGTGTTTTATCAGAAACAGGACGATTTCCCTATATTTACTCAAGAATCGTAGATCACCATTCCCGTAAGAAACTTGTCCCGACAAGTTAGGGAAATTAAATGGCTGTAAATAAACTACTTTCTTCTTTTAATTTTCCGTCCATAATTTATTCCTTCATTTCGCATTTCCCCAGTCCTTTCATGGTTCGTTTGCGAAGGGACGTTGCTCTCGGGACTGGTACAGAGTATGCATGCAAGTCAGCATCAGCTTAAAATGGCGCCGATTTCGAATTACAAGTGTCGTGTGGCTGTTTCTTTGCGTTTCCACGATAACCTCTGACCAATTTTTTAGATTTTTAGAGCCATGGTAAGTTTTTACGGACTTTGATATGTTATTTATAAGTTCTAGAGAGATATAAAATAATGTTTGTCACTGCATACCCTCGACGTTCGTGATGCAATTTCCACACAGCTTAGTTCATCGACCAACAAGTCACTCCTATCTCCCTGTAGATTTAGTTTAGATGTATGCAGTAATTTCCTCTCTACAATATTTTTTTTTACAGAGGAGATCTCTTGCTCCGAGTCAAATTCTGAAAAGGAAGCAAGGCTTTTCAGAAGACGAAGAAATTGGGAACAAACGTAAACAGGTGAGACGGAACGGAACCATCAGAATGTTATTCTGTTTTCCATCTGATGAAAGCAAGCTCAGTAATGACTGAAATTAACGTTGTGGTCGAGGCAGTAGAGGGCAAGATTTCCGTATAACCCCATACTTCATTATGCATTCAATTCTTGGATAAAGGAAAGCAGAGGTAAAACAACAGATTTCCTTTGGGACAACGGCTTTGTTTTTATTGGTATGGGGTTATACGGAAATCTTTCCCAGTAGAGAATTAATTTATCTAAAAGTTAGCTTAATGTCCAAGGTTACAGTTTTAGCTTTTGTATTCCTAAAAATGTGAGAACCACAGACTGCTTTAAGCCTTAATTCCCCTATCCATGAGTGACCAAGACAAAATTTTTCCTTACAATAATTATCATAAAAAAATCAAGTAGACAAGTGATGAGAATAAAGAAAAATTTCTATTAAGGGTTTATTAGTTGATCCAATACCAAGTTCTCCAAACTGTTGTCATAAGAATTGTACGGCAGACAGTAGGGAGAATTACTCATGAGATCTTGGAAGTGATGGGATTTATGAACTTCTGATCAGCGTGAGTCATCTATAGTGTCCATAATATTTGTATTTAATGTGTTTCTTTTTGGCTCAGAAGTTCAAGCTTGGATCATTCGAAGCAGACGATAAGCCTGATATCGGGAGAAGAGTGCTTGCTCCACTTTCCACTCAAGCAAATGATTCCTCAAAAATTGTTTCAGCTCATGTATGTTCTCTATTTTCTCCTATTTGTATATATGTTTGTATAATCATTTTAGTTTAGCCTTCAGTAGCAAATGATTTAAACATACACTTCACATATTTTACTTATTTACATGTATAATAAAAAGGTTGTTGTATGCAAAGTTAAATCTCTCTAATGATTATCAAGAGAGGGTGATTTCAAGTGATTCACTTGTATGCTGAATATATTTACACAGGAAGATTTAATACGCAAGATTCTTGCAAAGCCTTTCAAGGTCCCAATTCCAAACTATCAAGGTTAGGTTTGTTAACTTATGTTTTACTATGATTGAAGTATTTTTATCATTTCATAATGCATGTAAGTAAAGAGCTTTCTATTGAGCCAAGTGGGCCATCAGGTGGGTGCTTAACTCTGGTTTCTGTGACGTGAAACAATTAGAAGTACTTCTACTCCCCCTTGGTTGGGATGCTAGTCCATCACAAGGTTACCCCCAGCATTGAATTTACTGGTACCCATTTAAACACCTGGGTGAAGAGAGGCACTGTAAAAGTAAAGTGTCTTACCCAAGAATACAACACAGTGTCCCCAGCCAGTGCTTGAACCCAGACCATTCAATCCATAGTTGAGTGCACTAACCATGAGGCTACTGCGCCCCCATTCAGCTGATAACTGTTAACAAAATGTACTGCTCTATTCACACAAAGAGATAATATCCAGTGGATAGTGTTATTCACCTTTCATGCAACTGGGGACAGAAGCACAGAAAATCAAGCATGAACAAGTGGTGATTGGTTTTACTTTTGTATTTGATTCGTTGAGGTTTAATCAGTGGTGTGAATTTTTATCAACTAAAACATAGCTTAGGAAGCGAAACCAAAGCAGTCCTAGATTACTTTGATAATGCAATTGAAAATTGCTGTTTCACAGGATGCACCTACTCAAGAGGGCTTGGTATTAAAAGGAAAGGACCTCGTAGAGCTCTTCATGATCCTTTTGAAGATAATGCTCTTGTCCTCTACTCTCCACCTGAACTAACTGCTCATGAAAAGCTCACAGCAGACTTGTAAGAATGGAATTGTTATGTTTTCTTTTGGTAATCAGCTGTGGTAATGATTCACCGACAATGATTAAAATTAATGCCTGTTGTAACTAGCCTATGGACTTGCTGCTTGTGAAACAAATTATCAAATTTTATATTTACAGTAATCTCATGCTTTAAAATGTACTGTTTGTGATATAAGTGGCTGTCTTCTTGTTGGTTTTTGTAATTTCGTTTTAACAACAATAACTTGTCTTTACCAAAACTAAATATTCTCCTTGGTGTTTTTTTTCCTTTGATCAATGTTACTACTCAGAGAATTCCAGGAAGTGCATGGTAAGATTTAGATATAATAATAATTTAACCATTAACATCCTTACATCAGTATGCATATAATTCTCCATGATACATTCTCTAAAGTATAAATTTTGTCCTTGTTGGCAAGGAGAATTTGTTTAACAAAAAGAACTTTTTGGTTGCTGATCATTTCCTTTATTCTCGTAACGTTAATGTGTGATTCAGGGGTGATATTGTAAGGAGAAATTAGATGTTCGTCACTTTTAGAGGTCAAAGGTTTAATGCAGGTTCATACTTTGGTGTTAACTGTTAGTAATGATATTGATGTAATCGTTAATTCATTTCTGGTCTATGTTACATCACCAATGCCATGGTAACCGAGAGACCATGCATGCTTTTCCGATTTTGCTTTTCAACCTGGATTGTGTGTGTGTTGAATAAACAACACAGTCGTAAACTGTTTCTGCCTTCTTGTTCTACATCTGAACAACCTTAAGTTAACAGTCTTCATTTATATTTGTTTTTTTTATTGGTGATGTGATATTATCATACCTCAGGATTAATTTTTTTTTTTTTTTTTTTTTTCTTTTTTAACATCTCTAGGAATTGAGTTTTTACTTTTCTGTTTTCTTATTTAAACAGTTGTTGTTGATCCACTGCTGGGTAAAATTCTTCGTCCCCATCAGAGAGAGGTAATAGCAAGTGCTAGTTTTAAAGAATTTAATCACTCATAGGAGTTTGCCAATAATGGTAGCTCCTGGAAATTGGTTCAGGCACCGAACGTCTACCTTGCAAGGATGTGATTAATGATGCTGCCATTAGCATTATTAGTCGTAGTTTTTCAGTCAGATATGAAACATTGTTTGCCTAAAAAATAAATTAAGATAAGCCAACTTTTTTTTCAGTTTTCTAGTTGTACCACCCATACCAGTTTTAAAGAGTGCAAGATAAAATGATTCAAAGGTGTTTTCATTTTCCAAATTATTTTAAAAACAACTGGAATCATAGTCTGTATTAATTTGTTTTGAAGGGTGTCAAGTTTTTATATGACTGTGTAACTGGCCAAAGGATCCAAGGCAGCAATGGATGTATTATGGCAGATGAAATGGTAAGTTTAATGATATACAAGTCTACTCATTTTATGCCTATTTGCTTTTAAAATAATATTGAGCTATGACAGTGTACCTGTGGTTTGGTTACCTCTACCTCTATCCTCTCTGTTGGATTGCTTTCCCCTGTTTTCTCACTTCTGGTCTTTGATCCTCTGTTTGAGGAGGAGCTTGGGGATACATAATCTGACCAGGGGCTGGTAACCTCAGTCCTGGTTCAGATAGACCTGACAGTAAATAAGCTGGGAGTAAGTGCGGAATGGACGTGAAATACTCAGCTTTATTTACCAACTAAACCCTTTGCATGGAGTTGTACAGTGCAATTATTAGGGCTGTCAAAAATAATTTTTGATTTAGTAAGTGGTCTGTGATTTACCAGTTCCCAGCTTATTTTGACAACCCTTATATAAACTTTATTTTCTTTCATTTAAATAACATGTTCTAGTTTAAAAGGGTTTCAGTTTCAAGTTATTCAAACTGTTTGATTTTTATTTTGCTTTATTTTTAATGTATCAATGACCCAGAACTAGTTTAAACTCATTTTGACTTTATACTTGTGAATTCATTTTAATTTGAACTGAAACATGCATGAAACTTTTAACTTGAATGATTAAGTGATGGTTTACATGATTATTTTTTTTCCAGGGGTTAGGGAAGACATTACAATGTATCACTCTGATTTGGACACTGGTGGTAAGTACACTGTCCAAAGATAATACAGGACTGGTGTATTTTTTAAATTTATTTAATATCATCAAGATTGTAATTGGCTCACCTAAGCTGCTACAATGCTACACATTAACCTGTAACCAAATCCACTAATTTACCCTTTGCTCTTTTATCTTTAGAAACAAGGTCCAGAAGGTAAGGACAAAGTAATTAGACTTATGTTTAACCTACAACCCTTTGCCCATCGCTATTGTTTTGTGCACAAGAATTAACAAGTTCTTCTAGCACCTTAATCCTCAATTCTAGATACTTGATCTTCAATCTTTGATTCTTGATGCCCGATTCTTGATCCCTGAAGACTGAGTTTCAGGTGGAGACTGTAAACTAGGAGGCAGTGTGGCCGAGTGGTCAGAGTGTCGGACTCGTAATCTGGTGCTCCCGGGTTCGAGTCCCACCCCGACCACTAGATTTGTTTCACGGTAGCCCCGTGTTCAGATCCTTGGCCACACTTGTAAATAGCCAACTGGTTTGCCTCTGGCCAGTTGGGGTTCTTAATGATGTTCTTAATGATGTTATGTTCAATTTAGACCATTTGTTTCATTTGTTTGCAAGGACCACAATGGAAACTACTGGTTCACAAGTAATTGTGTAATCCTATAAAAATACTTTTTTTTTTTTTTTAAACCTAACTTTTGGGTAGTACTGTATCTCTGTGTTCAGTTCTTGTCTGTATTGAATTCACTGAGCAAAGTTGTGAAGGTATCACATTCAACATCACTTATTAAGATTTAAACTTTATTAAGAGTACAAATACTATTATATTTGTATGGTTGTTGTTAAATTAAATGCTCCTGGGTTCTAACTTGTATCCATGGGTTTTGATAGCAGTGGCTCAGCAAGCAGATCTAGGGGTACTTGCTCAGCTACCAGCTTGAAGCCTGTAGAAAAAGGTCCTGGTATTCTAGACACAAATTTAACTCTCAGAAAATTTGTTCCGATTGTTTGAATTCCTAAGAAGCAACATAAATTGTAAGAGACAACAAAATGCAGGATAAGGCTACTGCAAGAGTTTCCACTTTCAATTTTTACAAGGGAGCCCAGGGCTGTGGTCTAGCAGTGCCCAGTGGCCCCTGGCGCCTTACTTTTGCTCTTGGGCGACTCAGGAATCTTAGTTTTTTCATAATTATAAAGCATATGCTGGGCACCCTGGATTTCACAGTTTCAGAGCACTGGGCTCCCTTCAATTTTTTTTAGAGCACAGCCTTGGAGCCAGAACCTTCCTAGGAACAGGAGGCCACTCGCGCCTTAAAAACCATATGGTACCCTCCAGCTATTCTAATCTAGTATGCATTTGTACCACATGTTAATGTTCAAAACACTGTGTACCAATTCCTCTTCCCTACTATGACATGTACTACGCCACAAAATCAGCTTGTACTTGCACTCTCTGATCAAATGCCAAATTGCCACAGTTCTCTATAAACTTATATATTTCTTTCCAGGTCAGCCAATAGCCAGCAAAGTTGTCATTGTTGCACCATCAAGTCTTGTTAAGGTACAGTAACAGATTGAGTTTTAATTTTTTCATATTCATTTTGTCAAATTATGGTTTCATTCTGTCTCAAAAGTTTCTCATAAGAGCACAGAATATAAGTGAATGCTTCAAAATGGTCATCTATTGTAGATAGTAGCCTCCTGAGAAATGTATGCATGGGGAGCAAACATCGATTGCTTGTTAACTCTCAGAGGAGATTAACATGTAACTTCTCCCTATAATACCCATACATTATCTAGCAAACAGGTTTGGAGGATACTCAAACTTATAAGGTGTAAATTGTTACATGTATTTTAATCTAATACCAACTTTTCTATAACTAATTTACAAGAAAATGTGTAGCAGCTAGAGGGGAAAATTAACAGTCAGTCTGGAGAGTTCAAGGGTTAAGTGTTTAGATTCAGGTACCATTTTTAGTTTGTAGCTTTACTGAGGGCTGTGGTCTAGGGTGAACATTAAACATTGAAATGTAGGAAGTGATCAGGGCCGGGTTGTTCAAAGGTGGGTTAAGATAACCCAGGATTAGCGTGAAATTTGATTTCAGATCTGAAAGCTTTAAGAGAAAGTTCAGTTTAATTATTTTGTGTGTACAATTTGATGATTGGATGCTCTAAAAATAACGGGGAAAATTTTCTCAGAAAGGTTCTTGAATAGAGAAATAAGGAAACCCGAGTCAAAATTTAACCCTGGGTTAGTGCTAATCGGGATATATCAACAAAGTTGAAATGGTAAGTTGGCCACCGTAACGATTACAAAAGCTGACGTTTCGACGAAGGGCCAACGCTCGAAACGTCAGCTTTTGTAATCGTTACAGTGGCCAATTTACCATTTCAACTTTGTTGATATATCCAAATTATTTCATTACTCCCTCTGACGCAGCCCCAAACAGTTTCTTTAGAAACTATCAGCCTTTATTCATTAGTGCTAATCGGCCTTCGAACAACTGGACCCAGGGCTTCAAGGGAAAAAATTGTCTGGCCATTTGAGAAAGTAACCTTTCTTGTTGTCTTTCACCATGTAGTGCTTTTATCCCTTTCACTTCCAAGATCCCATGAGTAATTCTCCTTACTGTCTGCCATTCAATTCTTAGGATTTTAGTTTGGTATTAGATCAACC
Organism: Stylophora pistillata; assembly: GCF_964205215.1. Lineage (NCBI taxonomy): Eukaryota > Metazoa > Cnidaria > Anthozoa > Scleractinia > Pocilloporidae > Stylophora > Stylophora pistillata. The sequence continues at coordinate 7,779,209 of NC_142529.1, read as the reverse complement.
AATAATTCCCTAATTTATATTTTTCGTTATTCTCATCACTTACCTCAGCTTGATCACCCATGGGAGTTAAAAAGGTTGATAAGACCTAACATATGTTGGAGTTCTGTACAATGTTTTATTTCCAGTGGGCAACTTTCTTTAAAATGTCTTTCCTTGCCAGTACTTGAAAAGAACTGTTGAGGTGGAAGGACTAAGTTGAGAGAAAGACCTCGCCAAATCCTTTCAGATATCCAAGTTTGAGAGTTGTAATTTTTTGGTTTCAGAACTGGTATAATGAACTTCACAAGTGGCTTGGTGGTAGAGTTTCTGCATTGGCTATAGACTCTGGGACCAAAGATCAAATTGATAAAAACCTTGGTAAGACTTTGAAAGAATGGGTGGGAAAAAAGCCTTTATTGATGTCTGATAGACTGTTAGATTCTCCTTCAAAGTTGTCTTTTAAAATTGTGGGAGGTGTTAAATCAGAGGTCAATTAAGGCTTAGCTCTGCACAACCCTTTCTTTATTGGTTATTGAAAGATTTACTATGTTTATATTTACAAGCATAGTTAACTAACTTACTATGTTACAAGTATGGTTTAAAAATTGAAGTCCTTCTATAGAGAAGACGTTTGAACTTTTAAGTAGAGTCTTATTCATTTATTTTCTCTTCTTTTCTGATATCTTTAGGAATGTTTATGTCTCAACAAGGGAAGCGTACAGCTAACCCAGTGTTAATAATTTCATATGAAACTTTCCGACTTCATGCCTCAGTGTTACAGTCAGGACCTGTGGGTTTAGTCATCTGTGATGAGGTGTGATAAACAAATAACACTGAAATTACCATGACATTAGACAAACAGTTGCTCATAAGCCCTGCCACTTATGTATGTAAGCTCGTCTGATTATAGGTCCATCTACCTGAAAACAAAAACATATATCTGATTATAAACCCTCCCCACTTCCCCCAGATACAAGCTCCTCCCCCCCCTTCTAGCTTTTCTTGTATTTAGAGATAGGAACTCTGTACTACTTCAAACAGAAAATTTGAAAGAACATTGTGGAACAAGAAGTATAATGATTATTATTATTGTACTTCTTTTAAATCATCAAAGATAAACTTTAAGTGAAAAGTCTGAACTTTCATTTTGTTAATAGTATGTTCCAGTTCTGTTCATGTTGCTCATTTTAATGTTATTCTAAATGATCATTGTTATTAATTAATTCCATTTATATGAGATGTTTTGAAGCTTAATTTAAAACCAGTAGATCCAAGATGTATTTTGATCAGCACTGCCAGAACTCATTTGAAGTGCTTTTTCTCTCTTCTGGTTTTAAGACCCTTAGGTATAAATTCCTCCGTTTATAAGCCCTGGGCTCCTGAAACTCCTAAGGAAGTTGTATAGGCTTATCGGTTATAAGCACTAGTTTACAGTATTGTTACAGCTATGATTGATGTTTTGCTCTATTTCTTGTAATTGATGTACTCTACAACCTTATACGTACTGTAAGTTCAACTGGTCTTTTTCTTTTCTTTTTAGGGACATAGACTAAAGAATTTAGAAAGCCAGACATACCAGGCTCTTGATAAATTAAAGACAACAAGAAGAGTACTTTTATCAGGTGGATAAAATACATCATACTGTCATCACATATAATGATAAAATAACAGAAAAATCTTTACAATACTGTCGTCCATCTGCTTCTTCTCGGATATAAATTACAACGTACATGTATACAAATTACCACTTGTATGAACAGTCCAAACTTCTCTCAAGAGGCACTTGGAAGCACACTGAGTTCTTCTTATACAAAATATAACTGTTGAAAGCATTCTTGTATGAATTCTTAATTTTAAGATATTTGTGTTAGTTGTGGGTTTTTTTTCCAGGTACCCCAATTCAGAATGACTTATTGGAATACTTCAGTCTTGTTCATTTTGTAAATAGTGGAATTTTAGGTAGGTCATTTAAATGCAGTATTATGAAAATGAATTTGTTGAAGTCACTTGTGTTTTAAACCCTTTTTAAGCAGACATTTTGAGAATAAGAAAGAACAATTATAGCAAAAGCCATTTTTCTTGTAGCATTTAGGCAGAGTGAGAAATTGTTATCAGTTGATGCCATGATGCTACACCAAACATGGGGATATTGTGAAACATTGAAAGAATCCTTGGATCATTATTATGTTATTCATAATTGTTATACCAGGGTTTGTACTGGTCCTGGAAAACCTGGAAAGTTATGGAATTTTATTTGACTTTTTCCAGGACTGGAAAGTCTTGGAAAAAGACTATAGGTTGTGGATAGTCCAGGAATTTGGCTAAAGATTAAATAAGCAAATTGAGTTTTCAGAATTAACATTCTAAGAAATGCATATAGACCATAAGGAGAATTGATATTGAAATCTTGGGTAAAATGTGAAATTTGGAGTCCTGAGAAAATCAATCTGAGCCTGGAAAAGTCCTGGAAAATTCCTTGAAATTTGTGTCTGAAAAAGAGTATGAACCCTGTCTACTTTGGCGTGAGTTGGGGCATAACCCAGTATCATAATATGCATTTAACAATTATTCGCCAAAGGTGAATATTCCCTGAGACAAAGTTGACGGGATTATTCGACAATATTCACCGAACCTGAGGTAGATAATTGTTTTTATAGTATAATTTCAGAGCTGAACAACAGAGAAATTTCTAAAATCATAACATTTTAGTAACATTTATTAACATTTTATTTTAACATTTTATATAAACCGCGTGGAGCGGTTTATATAGTGTCATATAAGGAACCGCGCGGCCAATCAGATTGCTGGAAACTCTTTGCTCAGCTCTGAAACTATACTAATTATAATTATTCTCCATACTGACATCTTTCCTATGATACTGATCTTTACAAAAATTTATTTCAGGCACAGTATCAGAGTTTAAGAGAAAATTTGAGAATCCTATTTTGAGAGGGAGAGATGCCGACGCTTCTGATGCAGATCACAAGAAAGGAGCAGAAAAACTTGCAGAGGTAACGTTAAAAATGATTTTAATTATTCTGTTCAAAACCATGATTTGATCTTGCATTTCTGTATCTTCATAGCTTGCATTGCTGGTAAACAAGTGCATCATCAGGAGAACTGGTAAATATACTATAATATGTAAAAGTTAACAAAAATATTGTACTAGGTCTTATGGGTAGATCTTTGTGGCTGTTGAGTTTTTCGTCAAAAGTGACCATTGAATCGAAAGCTTATTATGTATGATCATTTCTTTCAGTCTACACTGTTTATTATGGCAAAAGTGGGTTTGTTTTATTGACGATAACTTGAATTTTGTATATTCTTTGTCTTGTAGCTTCAATATTGTCCAAATATCTGCCAGTTAAAGGTTCGTCTTTTTGTGTTTTTTTTACTTGTGAGAGGTACACATAGTAAAGTGAAGCTAAAACCCTTGACACAATTTTCTTGTCCAGATATGATTTCTGTCATTTGATGCTGATCCTCTCAAATTCTGGTCACTGTTGGTATCATTTCAAACCTTTATTTTACATCACAAGAAATCTATTAAACATGTTGATGCTTTATACCTTTGTTCAGTGGTTTTTTTTGTTTTTTTTTTTACACTCTGTTAAAACTATTTTTTCTTCCTTTTATTGGCTGGCCAGCATTGTAGAGGTTTAGTGCCATTTCCTTATTTCTCCTACAGTTGAACAGGTTGTGTGTTGCCGAATGACTCCTTTGCAGACAGAACTTTACAAACATCTTATTCAGTCTAAATTGTTTAGGATGGAACTCACAAAGGCAAAGTCTGCTTCTGGAATGTCTGCATCATCCTTAGCTTTTATCACACAACTCAAAAAATTGACCAATCGTAAGTACATACTGATTAGTCAGAGCAATCTTCAGTTGTACACAAGTCATGCATGTTCAAAAACATTTTAACGATCATCCTGTGCAGTGTCGTTTTGTTAATAACATGTTCCATGATTTTAATTTGTCTTAGATCCTGAATTAATTTATGACAAGGCTCAAATGGGAGAAGATGGCTTTGAAGGAATACTGGACATGTTTCCAAAAACCTTCAGCCTCAAACAAGTGCAGCCTGAACTCTCTGGTGAGTTGAAATTGCTCGCATCCAAACATGTGTTCAGCTCTTAGACATGCATGCCATGAATATTAAGTTGTGTGCATTTTAGTTACATTTACACGTATTCAGCAATGTCTGGAAGAGGAAGGAATTATTGTCAGTGACAAAAACAAACTTACCCTTTGTTAGACTGATTAGTGATGATTTCTTATTTATTGATTTACATATTTTAAGTATTATCTATTTCTGTTTTAGGAAAAATGCAAGTGTTAGACTACATTTTAGCCATGACAAAATCGTCCACTTCAGACAAGGCAAGGAAGTAGCTCAATTCTCACGTTTGACATTGACAATAATCCTTGATAATCTACAGTGCTGTTGATACCACAATTTTCTGTTTTAACCCTTTTAACTCCCAGAAGTGATCAACATGTAACTTCTCCCTATAATATCCATACATTTTCCACAAACAGGTAATGAGAATACTCAAACTTATCAGGTAGAAGTTTTTATCTTGATCCAACACCAAGTTCTCATTACTCATTTACAAGGAAATGTGTAGCAGCCAGATGGGAGAGTTAATAATCAGATCTTGGGAATTAAAGGGTTAAGAGCCTTTATTGCTTCCTGGCCACTGGACAACCCTCATTGCAATTTTAGCACTCATTAGTCTGTTAAAGAATCTTTCTGGGGCATGTGCAAGTAAACATTGTTATGGCAATTGTTGTTTCATTGTGTTTAACTTAGTCTTTTATTGTTTTGTTTTGTTTTTTTACAGTGTTACTGATACTTGTTACTGTTTTACAAAAGGTTGTGTTAGTTTCTAACTACACTCAAACTCTGGACTTGTTTGAGAAACTTTGTAGACTTAGGAGGTGAGTTGTACATTTAAAAAAGTTGTCAGAGATTTTTCAACAGTGTACTCCAATTGTATTTTGTGAGGATAAACTTCTTACTAATAAAGCTCAAGGGCCATACTGGGCAATCTTGGCCTGAGGTTATGGTAGTACAATAAAACGTAAATAATACCTGAAAGGAAAGGTTGTGCACAAAATTTTACAACAAGCATTTCAATTCCATCCAGATTTTTTTCAATTATCATCCCATAGTGGAATGATCTTTGTACCACTTCACTTCAATCTGTTTATAGTAAAGAGAATCACCACCAACTGAAAAATGAATGTGATTTTCATTCATTTGGTAAATGTTTTTGTTTTTTTCAGGTACCAGTATGTTCGTCTTGATGGTACAATGTCTATCAAAAAGCGGCAAAAGATTGTCGACCGCTTCAATGATCCTCAGGTAAGAAGCAGTTATAGTACTAAAGATTTTTTTAATTGTAAAGGTGACTCGAGCATTCCACCAAAATATTGATCATTTCTTTTAATTAATTAATCCAAAAAGGCTTTAACTTTCTAGTAGTTTAAGAATTAAACGTATGCTATGATCATCTTAGGGTAATGTCATGGTAATGTTACAAAAACTTATTTTTTAATGGACATCATGGTTAGAATTTATATTACTTAATATGCTATGCAGTGTAGTTTACTAGGCAATATTTTTCAGCAACAACAGTTTTTTTTCAAAACTGGCAACAAAGCTACCTAATTTTTGTTTGTTGTGCTTTAAGAAAAAAGTTATTAAAAGCACTCAGTTTTGTTTAATTTGGAGTAAGAATTGGCTTGTGTAATCTTATTACTTTCAATTGATTTTGAGATGTGGATTGGATTGGCAAGGGAAAAAGATATTATGTGGATTTAAGTTTCTTGGATCAGAAATGATTGCTACTGCAGCATTAGCTGCTAATATACTCTAGAGCTTGTGAAAAGTAATCCTAAAATTCTTTCTACATGTACACGTATGTTTGTACTTCTCTAGAAATAACTGATGAAAATATTAGCTTTTATAATTGTTAAAAAATTATTTGTTAATGTACCTCGTCATTTCTTGCTTTAGGGTAGTGACTTTGTGTTCATGCTAAGTAGCAAAGCTGGTGGGTGTGGCTTGAATCTGATTGGCGCTAATAGACTGGTAATGTTTGATCCTGACTGGAATCCTGCTAATGATGATCAGGCAATGGCTCGTGTGTGGAGAGATGGACAGAAAAAAAAGGTTTGTGCAAAATCGTATAGTGAAACTTATTGTTAATCTGTTCATCCAGGAATGCAGTAATAAGTTTTATCACCTCTGTAAAAGGACTATCCTTTTATCAGTTCTGTGGTAACTGATAGATAGATAGATAGATAAGATCTTTATTGACCTGGAAAAAATAAAAGAAACACGTCCAAAGACAAAACGTCTGGACTTACAATTTCCTACATATATCAATTCATTATATATATACAAGACTAAGTGGCTACACAAATTCGAAAAGACATCTATTAAAAAAGCAACATTTAAAACGTTCAGTTCTAACTAGAGGCAGGATGTAATTATGTCCTCTTTTCCTGAATTTAATTCAAATGATTAAAGGGATTAAGTTTCTAAAGAAACAGTGGTGCTGCCACAGTGAGGACTATTACATGATAATTAACATAAATTGGCCACTGTAAATATTTTCTATGGTCAGAAAATAAAGCTGAAATGGAACTTGCAAGGCAATAGACAGGTTATGCTTTATTTTCATAATCTGGCATGCATTTCATAATAAAAAATTTATGTACCTAACCATGGGTAAAATTTCAATGGTGTTTCTATGGTTTAAAGTGTCTAGCTGGGTGCTTTGAGAGGGTTTTAATTCACATTTTAGGAAATTATGCAACATCTGCATTCTAATGGTACTCTAAATCATGTTTGTAGGTCTTCATATACAGACTGTTATCGGTAAGTTGATATCATAAAACATGGTCTAAAGGGTCTCATCGCAATAATTCAAAATTACAGCTGCTTCCAAGTTTCAAAGATCCCATTAAAATGAGGCAGGAGCAGAACCTCACTTTTGGCAGTGAGTTTTTATTACAGCCAAACCAAGTGAAGCATACCCCTTAAGATTACATTAATGGATTGATTATTTGAATATTGAACCGGATAGCTGTATTTGTTTTGAAAAGGAACGGAACATTGTTCAAATCGGAAACTAACTTCTTATTTGAACAATAATCCGCACCATCTCAAAATGGCTTTTGGTCATGGAATTAGAGGTTAAAGACTTGAGAAAAATTAATTACTAGACTAAGTAGGCATTTTCCTTGCAAGTTCTCAAGTGATTTTTGACAAGACTGGCTTTATTTAACAAGGAACACGATTCTTACGGAATTTTTTGTTTGTAAACATGTTTGTGGCCAGATTTTGTCACACTAGTTTTAATCTTATTTGAAGACAGGTACAATTGAGGAAAAGATTTTTCAGCGACAAGCACACAAGAAAGCACTAAGCAGTTGTGTGGTAGATGAAGAAGAAGATGTAGAAAGGCACTTCTCAGTAGGGGAGTTGAAGGACTTATTTTGTTTGAATGAGGATACCCTTAGTGATACACATGACAAGTAAGTTGAGGTCCTTGTCAGTATCTGAGCAACTGCACACCTACCCCTTCCCTCCCCTCTCCTAACCCAATAACAGTTAACTGATGACAAGTTATGGATAATGTTGGGTTAGGGGAGGGGTGGGGTGCACGGTTGCTCAGATGTTGATAGTGATCTTTAAGTTGTGTAACATTTGAACCCAATGCAACTGATAAATGGTGGAAACTGTTTTGTTGGGACTCCTCCACTTGAGAGAATTTAGCTTAGGTTCCAACAGAAGCCTTAAATACTTTGACCTTCATGTCTCTTGCAAGGCTTTAAGCTAAAATTTGTTCCTTGGCAACTTCAAATCACCAAATGGTTGAAGCTTACCAGGACTGACTCTTCTTTTTCTAATTTTGCACAGATTCAAGTGCCGTAGATGTGTGAACAATATTCAGGTGACCCCACCCCCTGAGGGAACTGACTGTAGTGCAGATCTGTCACAGTGGAATCACTGTGCCGATCGTAAGGGACTGGATGACATCATGTTGAAGGGAGCCTGGTCAAGTGGTGTAACCTTTGTATTCCACCAGAAATCACATGAAAAACAACTGGGCCTTTAACTGGTAGATAAGCATGATTCAATTTTGAAATTGGAACAGAAATTCCCTGGACCTGATTAGACCTCCATAGTATCCAAGCAGATCCAGGGGTCCATTTCTCAAAAGGGCTGAAGCCACATTTTAAAATGATATCAAAATTTAAAGAATAGAGAAGCATGTTCTAGTACCCTAACCAACCCATTTTGTTCCTTTTGCTGATAGTTTTATCGTATAAATTTCAAAAATTTTTAGACCCCCCCCCCCCTCCCATATTGAATGAAAACAGGATGCCTTTACAGACTGGTTTAGTCACCAGGGCCCTGGAGAAACAGGCCTCTGGTACCCTACAGTATTTGCCATGATTCCACAAAAATGATTATTCTACTATATGTCACAGTAGATTTTCCAAAAGAGGCTGCGAAGAGTTGACAAAGCAGCAGTGATCATGAAAGAGTCCTTAAAAATCTTGCGAAAAAATCCTTCAAGTAAACACGAAGTGGCCTTAAAAGCATCCATAATAAGCTGTTAAGTAGCTCTTATTCAAACCTGTCCCACCACACACAGCACAGACACAGGGTTTGTACGTGTCTTGAAAACCCTTGAATTTCAGAGGCCGATTTCAAGGCCTTGAAAGTACTTGAATTTCGTTTTGGGTCCTTGAAAGTCCTTGATATTTTATTGAACAACATTAAAAAATATCTGCTTTTGTTTTGCACCATCGGTAAATCCAAAACATAGATGCTAACAGAAACATTTTTCTTGGTTTTGAGGTAAAATTGTCATTAAAAAAAGTCCTTGAAATTTCTAAGTAGGGTCCTGCAAAGTCCTTGAATCTTTGGCCTGAAAAAGTGTACGAACCCTGCAGACAGTTCACTTTGAATGTTTGTCATGTCTTCAAGCAATAAGGAAATTGTAAGCAAGACTTTTAAACATAAGCTCACTGTTGCTGAAACCTTCCACATGTTGTCATAAAATAATGTATTATCTATAGTAAATATTTGTCTTAATATTCATTCATTCTTGTCCTCAGCAAAGAAAAATGGCAGTGAAAATATTTAAGGTTATTTTTTAAATAATTAGTTCTTAGTAATAGATGGATTTGAAACAGTCATTTAGAAGAGATGATTTATTAATGTTAGGGTTGGCATCTGAGGACTAAAGATACTCTCCTATCTCTAAGCACAGTCTTTCCTTTCCAAACAGATTCTTCTTCTTTCAATATTTCATGTGTAAATTCATACCTTACAGCATCCCTGATGGAAAGAAATAAATACATTTTAATTTGTCTCGTGATAGTAAGTAAAATTAATATGAATGAACATGTACACAGAATTGTATATATAGGCATACAACAAGAATCACAATTCTGTTGCTTTAAACCGTCCTTGTGCTTAAGACCAGCCACCATTTGGTGTGACTTTTCAGTTCCCAGTTATACTCCTTTGTTGATAGAGCCACTGCAAGAGCTAGGTGTTTAGCCCAAGAACACAACTAATTGACCAGACCAGGGGCCCGTTTCTTTAAAGTCCCAGTAACTTAACAGGTCTGTAAAGCTGTTCTATTTTCATTCAAGATGAGGATTTCAAAAGTTTTGAAAATGATAAAATAAAGCTCTCAGCTAAAGAAACAAAAAGGAGTGGTTTGGGTGCCAGAACCTGCTTTCCTGTCCTGTAAATTTTGATTTTAAAACATGGCTTTGGGCCTGTTAAGTTACCAGGACTTTCAACAAATGGGCCCCTGGTCTGGAAGCTGGCACATACCAACACTTTGCAAAAATAATGGTACTTGTACACTGTATTGTTCATCCTTTATTTTTAAACAATGTTGAGCCATTGATGCATAATACCTTATAATGTAGAGTGATCTTGGTTGGAGAAGGGCATCAACTTTGACATTGCCAAGCTTCTCATGTTTAAACCTCATAACTGAAGGTGACAGGAGACTGACGCCAGATATTATTGCTCCACAAAACTGAAAAGACAAAATTCATGATGCTTTACCTTGTGGAAACCTCTGTTTGTTGAATGAAAAAATGAATTGGTTGTCTTGCCTCCCTAACCCTTTACACTGTACATTAGTACACATATTCTCCATACTGTTCTCTATACATTTCCTAAGGTGCTGGCAAGGAGAATTTGTTGAACAATCAAGAGCTTTTTTTAGTTGCTGATCATTTCCTTTATTCTTGAGACATTAATGTGTGATTCAGGGGTGATATTGTAAGGAGAAATGAGATGTTAGTCATTTTTAGGGGTCAAATGCTTAAATAAACCTTTTAACACCATTTACTTGACAGTTATTCACAAACCAGGTTTTGATCCTTAAATTAAAGTACTCCATTCAATGTGTGTACATGCCTTTTTCCTTTATTTACTTGTTGTTATTGTTGAAGAGTTTTCAGACTTAAAATGCTGAGGTTCTGAGTGTACTGAACAAATAATAGTAAGAATATTTGCAGCCTTCTCAAAACTGGCCGTCAACGAGCCGCCTCCTTTCAAATCTTGGCCGTCTCTTTTCAGTCAAAAAATATTATTTTCAAAGGCAACAAATGAAAAAGAAAACAAGAAAAATTAAGCGCAAACAGAGAAAGTTAAAGAAAAGCCGCCAGAGTGCGTTTAGTTAGCGTGATCCGCTTAAATCTTATATAATAATTACATGACTTTTTTCCCTTTCAACACACCCAAAATGCACCAAATTGCATCTCCGAGCATCTAAATTTCCAAAATTTTCCAGGGAGCATGCCCCTGGACCACCTTACATGCTCATGCCCACAGGGCACTCAAAGGGGTGCCGTTGGCACCTCAACCTACTCCTCCAATCCATTAACCTACTCGAAATTTTTTTGAGAAAGCTGATTTGTAACCAAACATTTATTTATTTTGATTGATTTTGTTTTAAACATCTAGCAAATATTTTAAGAGGTCGATCTGTTACCTTAATGCTGTCAACGTGGGGCTTAATATACCTGAAACAAAAAGTAAGATCAATACGATTCATATATATATGATATTACATGTGATAGGCAGAAAAAAAATCAATCAACTACATTTCATCCCTACAGACCTGTTTCGTGGTTGCCCACTCATGAGTGGGCAACCACGAAACAGGTCTGTAGGGATGAAATGTAGTTGATTGATTTTTTCTGCCTATCACACGTTATACTCGTTCTACTATATGTAGCGAGCACTGTTTTTCAGATATCAAGTTTAACCCTTCTATATTATAATAGTGTATACATATGAATTGAGCCTTGCTAACAGATGACTCACTCATTTGTAGAGGATGAACATTACAAACCAACTGTCTGAAACAGAGGAATTGGGTTGAATACTGGTACTCTGTGCACCATAAAATACTGTACAGATAATTAGTTGCTAGTCACTCTGAGAAGTCAAGGGTTAAATTTTCAACAACACTGGACATTGAAGAAGCAATCTCCAATGTTATTGGTTTTATTAACCAAGTTGAAATAGTAACGTATATGAGAACGATATGTTTCATATGTTTGTTGTTGTTTGAAATAGTAAATTGGCCACTGTAACGAATAAAAAAGCTGACGTTTCGAGCGTTAGCCCTTTGTCAGAGCAAATGGCGATTCGCTCTGATGATAATTTGCTATTCGCTCTAACAAAGGGCTAATGCTCGAAACATCAGCTTTTTTATTTGTTACGGTGGCCACTTTACTAATTCAACTTAGTTGATATAACCAATTACCTTGTTACCCCCACCAACGCAGCAACACAGTTTCTTTAGAAACTTTCAGCCTTTATCAATCTCCAATTTTAACTAATATACAAATGAAAATAACATTCTGACATCTTTATAGGAGCTGTTACATGCACCACTCACCATCTAATGAGAAGACTCAAACTTATCAAGTAGAAATTGTCATCTTGGTCTAACACCAAATTCTCAAACTAATTTACAAGGAATTGTCCAGTAGTTAGAGGGGATAATCTACATTATTAAAAACTGGATCATTGGATAATGCAATTCAAGACTTTTTATTGGCTTAGCCATTATGGTATATCAGCCAATATAACATAATCTACAAATATGGTAAGTGTACGCTTCAGCTTAAAATCAAAAGGGAGCTAAAAATCCGGTTTCTTCTTACGAAATAATAATTTCTTGGGGGCGTTTTTAATAAAACAATTATTCCACTCGTGCTTGTTGGATATGAGATGATTATAGCCAACTCGGCGCTACACGCCTCGTTGGCTATCTATCATATCCAACTTGCGCTCGTGGAATAATTGTTAAATATACCCGTTTTTGGCTAAATCCAAGACATGAACATGGGGCAAGAGTTCCATGCCAGGCCTGAATGCCACATCTTGAATTCTTTGGAAAACTGACAAACTCTCGTGACTCCATCTTGACTTTTCTGTTTCCCTATACCCATGGATTGCCTACAACAATGAAAGATTCAGAGATGAAATAACTACTTATTATTTGACAAGATTGAGCAAAATTTCATGATTTCTCGATAAAGGACAGGCCCCGGTTGTTCGAAGTGTGGATTACGCTATTCACTGGATAAATCTCTATTCAGTGTTGTTAATACTTATCCACTCTAGAGCAATTTATAACATAACCAAAGTAAAGCGCGCACTCTGATTGTTCAATTTAGCGTCCCCCATTTCCCCATGGGTGTACGTTACTGACGTGAGCAAATGCAAAGACTATTTTTCCACGCACACTTGTTTTTTCTGGTCGCGTAAGATTTGTTAAATAAAAGGGAACTCTTTAGCTACAATGTATCAATGTTATGTTATAAAACAAATGGTAAACACCACACCGTACACTATTGAGTTACAGATGCACTTGGGAGGTTTGCTAAGCACTCAAGAAGCTAGAGTCGCTCTCGGGTATCGCCTTGAGCAACTCTTACGCTTCTTTCGTGCTTAGCAACCTCCCGCATGCATCCATAACTCAATAGTGTAAGCTGTGGTGTTTACCATTTGTTAATTGGGATGAATAAGTGAACTGGGCTCTTTGCCATAGGCAAGGTTGGGCACAATGTCATGATTTGTCATGGGGGAGGGGGGTGAAGATGAATTATATGCTTGAGCCACAAGTTCACCAAATTAATTAAACTGAGCTAATATAAAGGTAAAATGTAAATTAATCTTTTCGTGATCAAGTCATTCTGTAAGAAAATTTCAATTTTTTATTTCTTTGCCAAACTGAGCCGAAGACCTCAGATGCCCATTAGAAATCAGATTACAATCTGACCTATTTTTTAATACGAACACAACATAATTTAATTCTGTTTGAAAAGGGGACACGAAGGGATGATCCTAGAGTTGTTTTACGCTCATAATTTATTCAGGTCATAAGATTACTTGCGATTCCGTTGTGAAACTTACATTGTCCCAGTGATCGTACTGATACTTTTGTCTCTTCAAATATGGTTCGATTTCCTTCAATAGTAAAGTTTCCTCTTCTTCGGAAATAAAATGTTCACAAACTTCTAAATTACCGACTACGAAATCTTGTACCATCTCCAACTCTTCTGTACTGCAGCCATCAGTTATAAAACAGATTCTGTTCTCTTCGTTCAGATTTTTAGCTGTACTCGATAGATATCTCGTAAAATATCTGACAGACTTTGCATTAATGGAAGAAAAACGCGATAAAAACAGTGATCTGCACAACTTCACAAGACTCTTGTCCGCCATATTGGCTTCTGAAGTAACCGCTGATATGCGAACCGAAGTGCACCCGCATCAGTCACATGACTCTTCGCGCTATCTAAGGTAACCGTTTTGTGGGAAGAAAGATCGCGGGAGTTTTAAAGATGGAGGTCGCTACTGCTGCCGAGAGGTATGTTGAGTATACAATCAACTGAGCGTTATTTTTCGCTGCTCTAGAAAGTATCAATAAGTCACAAATCGCATTTTTTAACACTGGACTCGTTAAAATCGATCGATGGCTGGCTGCAAAATGATTATGCTTGTCACAAATCGCATCAATCGAGGACTCAAACTTAGGTTCGAAGTCGAAGTTTCCTTCGATTTCTCTCCGTTCCTATTGTACATTTTTAAGTTGGTTTGATTTAGATCTCATGAAATTCCCAGAATTTATACGGATATTTTAACACTGACTATGAATTTGTACGACCTGCGTATCTGCAAATCGTTTGATCACACTCACAGCCATTCTCTTTATCTTGTAGGAGGGCCAATGGATTTTGCAGGTAATCTTCATAGCATTTTTTTGATAAAATCCAATTATGTCTTTCCTCTATAAATTCTCCATACTGTTGTTCATTATACATTTCCTAAGTTGCTAATGAGGAGAATTTTTTTTAACAATCAAGAGCTTCTTTAGTCGGTGATCATTTCTTTTATTCCCGTGACCTTGTTAAATGAATCAGGGATGACACGGTACAGAGAAACTCTAAAATGATGAGAAACAGAGAAAACTGAGAAAATGTAAAATGATGATAATGGCAGATGCTCTTTACCTAGATTTTTACTTAATAGGAATGCTATGGAATTAAAATTTTGGAGAAATTAAAGCTTTTGATCATCGCACAAATTGTTCAAGTGGTTGGTCATGTATCGCATTTTTGAATTGACATTCTGATCTATCACAGGAAATAGAAGTATGCATATAAACAATTTTATTCTTGACAGCTTAATCCATGCACCTTTTTATGCTCTGTTCCCACTGACTGCTGTCATTTCTCCTTCCTTTCCATAACTTTTAGGTTGGTTTGTGTAGATGTTGATGGGGAATTGTCAATTATACTGAATCATTCATATTTGCAAAACTTAACATTTGATTCAGATGAATTTACTTTAAGCTTGCAGTCTAATTAGTTTATTAGCTTTGCCGACAGGCAGGGACACTGCAACAGCTTGCGCCAATTACTGCGGGCCCATTAAACCCACCCATCCCACCCAGGGGAGGACATCCACCACAAAGTAATCTCGTGCGTGGGAAATTAACGTCTCCTACCCCTAACCCTGCAGGAGACGGGGCCTACGGTTTACTCGTCCATATCCGAGAAGACTAGAATATCTATCCATTTCTTGATATTATAGAAAGGTAGCAAATTCAATCCATGAGTATTGGTCCCGCCGGGGCTCAAACCCTTGACCTCCCACACAACACAATCCGGCGCTCTAACCAATTGAGCTAACCAGGACACAGTTTGTGCCACAATTAGTTTCTTGTCTTGGAAACTGTGAGAGTGATATACATAATTATTTCTTTGGTTCAAAATTATTTGTCAGGTATTACATACGTGGAGAATGCAGGGAGGGAGATAAATGTAGATTTTCACATGACAGCAAAGATGTCCCTGTAAGTATATATATCACTATTGGATAATTAACTCTGAATTTAACAACTGTTGTGCCTGATAGGTTAGATCCATAGATGAATTCAAACTGCTTTATATGGTTTTCCATTTATGTATTGTTTATATGCTGGGTTACTTTTCGCATCTAAGAGTATAATAGACACTTCACTAAAATAAAAACAACAACAACAGCAATCTACATAGACTTAACTTACCATGGATTTCTGAAGCCTGGAAGCAGGCTTTTACATTAAGCTATAATCTCCTCAGAAGCTTGGTTCAATTTACATTCATAACTGGCCATGAATATGTCATGGCCGTGCCATGAATATGTCATGGCCGTGCCATGAATGTGTCAGAAACCCACAGGAAAGAGAACACAATCTTTTCAAACCAGATTGGGGAATTCCTTTATGAAGTGGTAGAGGCCAACTGAGAACTTCTCCAGGTTTTTCGTGCTTTCTGAGAGAGAGACCAAAAATATCATCCAATGTCAAAATACAAAACATACTGGTAAGCATTCTCAAAAAAGAAGATTAAATGAATTAATGTTCATAAGATAATCACAAAGGTGAAAAGTAAGAGGTAAAAAAAAATATGTAAGATGTAAAATGCTCTCATTCTTTTCGTCCCTTTCCATTGATACACTAGTTGCTTTTTTTTTGTTTTCTCTTGCTGTATTGTATTGTTTGTAATTAGATTTTCATAGAAGTGCAGGCCCAGACTAACATTGGCTACCCTCAGTTCAGGGGAATATTAAAAACATAATTCAAAAAGCAAAGTATACTAAAAGATTGTTGTTTTGTCGTGGAAGGAAACCAGGCCAGAACCTACAATCACAATTCCGACTAGAAACTACTGGGCCACTGTTTGTACCACAATTAGTCCTCTGACAATATCTTTTTCGAATGACCACAAACAATGAGCTCTTTCACCTTGATTGTTACACAGGGATGCTTCTGGTTATAGTAGCTTCCAGTCATCTTTGAGCCAAAAAAAGTTTAATCACAGTTCGGGTCATTTTATGGGTAGGACTCAAAATACTTTCTTCCCTCTAAGGTTTGTCACTATTATCAGGAAGGACGCTGCTTATTTGGAAAAGATTGTTGGTACAATCACCCAGATGAACAACTTTTAATGTGAGTCAGTATAAACCAAATGTCTGTAGATATGAATGCAGTGTGATTATCTTCTTTAACCCTTGAGCTCTCAGAAGTGATTAACATGTTACTTCTCCCCATACTATACATACTTTATGCAGTAAAAAGGTAAAGAGAAAATTAAACTTATCAAGAAGTTGTCACCAAATTCTCATAACAAATTTACAAGGAAACATGTTGTAGCTAGAGGGGAGAATAAAAAATCAGTTCTTGGGAGTTTGAGGGTTAAAAGTTGAATTTTACAGGGAGTTGCGGAGGCCTAAAAGTTGGCACATTGAGCTATGGGTTGACGAGGGGGGCAAACTATGTTGTGTTCTTATTTTACTGTCCCAGATTTTTTCTCCACTCAGTGGTATAATTAGATACTAACAACTGTCAGGGAAGCATGTCAAAATACTGGGGGGTGTAACCTTCTAGGAACCAGCATCTCCCCCAGGGGAAGAAGCTTTACCTGTAGTTGCATTGTGCTACAGAAACTGGAATAAGCTGTGCTTGTAGACTTGGTGCTAGCTTACAATGCAGGCCTCCTATCAGGGGGTATTGACATTGTAAAGTTGCGATTGTTCATCCAACCAGCCATTTTTTATTGAGAGTTGCGGTGGAGAGGGGGGGAATAATCACTGCCCCACTCTCTCCCCTCTCTTTCTTCTTGACCTTTGCTCAACCCCTTGGTACAAATTTATTTATCTGCTGCTGTAAAAATCAAATATGGCAGCTATGATTTTTACCATGAGAACATTGTTCAATCACATGCCAAACTTCTGCCTGCTCTCCAGGCTAAATTAGTGCTCTGCAAACGAACTAATTGAACCATGATCTTTCTTTCAACAAACAAATTAGGATATTGCCACCAAATTATAGAAGGTTCAGGGAAATTTATTATGGACCATTGTTGATCATCATCTATTTAATTTATTTTTCATTTTTTGTTTAAAGGCCTACTGTTTATCCAGCTATGGCTGTTATTGGTGAGTGAATGATACCATGTCTAGATTCACCCAAATTAAAAGATAATTTACCCCCTGGGAACTCAAATCATCTGATTACAGTGATGTCTTCTATGACCTTTGTTAAATGCACAACCTTATTTCAAGGGCCTCTCTTCTTTCCACCCATTGGAAAGTGGAAATTTCGGAATGAAAAATGAGGCAAGAAGTGTTCATATCACTATGTATTGTAACAGTTCCATATAGATTTCTTTATAGATTGCATTGTATCATCCCGTATAAAGCATTTTAAGTGGTAGAGGCCAACTGAGAACTTCTCTAGGTTTTTCGTGCTTTCTGAGAGAGAGAGACCAAAAATATCATCCAATGTCAAAATACAAAACATACTGGTAAGCATTCTCAAAGAAGAAGATTAATTGAAATAATGTTCATAAGATAATCACAAAGGTGAAAAGTAAGAGGTAAAAAAATATGTAAGATGTAAAATGCTCTCATTCTTTTCGTTGCGTTCCATTTTTATGCACTATTTGCTTTTTTTGTTTGTTTGTTTGTTTTCTCTTGCTGTATTGTATTGTTTGTAATTAGATTTTCGTAGAAGGGCAGGCCCAGAATAACATTGGCTACCCTCAGTTCAGGGTTGTTCCATACAGATTTCTTTGTAGATTGCATTGTATCATCCCATCTAAAGCATTTTAAACATTACAGAATTTTCAGTCTAACTGAATGATTCTTCCGTCAGAAATGGGCGCCGTTGGAGCAGGAAGCAATCTTAACCTGCTGTTAGCTGCTGCTGTTGCTGGAGCACAAACAGATGATGATGATGATGATGACAGCAGCAGTGATGGTGACCATGGGCGTGACCCTCTGACCTTAGACGAAGCTATGGAACTGTGGAACTGGCACAAAACGAGACAAGGTCAGGGGTCGATTACTGGAGTCGGGATGACCCTATCAACATTTTTCCTTATGATAAAATTAATTGAACACCTGTTTTGATTGGTTCTGAGAAATGTCTATTGAAAGACGGATGCATAGAGTATATCACCATCGATAATATTTTGTTTTTTTTTTTTATTATTATTATTATTATTTAAAGCCAGACCGGTGTCCTGCGTTATAGAACGACTTTTAAGACGTTAAAACATGCCCAGGTGATAGTGTAGGTCCCTCTCTCTCCTCACTTACAAGGAAACCCGACCACACCCAGTTTTTAGTCAGTATCTTTATATTCGTTTCAGCCCGTGAACAATCAAGTGAAGCCAAGCAAACAGAGGAAGACAGTGATGAATCCAGTAACGACTCCGACGCGTCCATTTGCTTAGAGAAACACATCCACGAGTTCTTTCACGAACTCAGAAACCATGACTTAAGTTCATGGGAAACTGAAACGGTGTATAAGCTCATCTCTAATCTGGCTGAATTGTCCATCAAAGAATTTGACGAGTATAACATCGCATTGAGCTTAATCTTGGGGGAAACTGTTCGTCATTGGCGCCCATCTGCCAGCGGTACTGCAGAATTGTTCTTGAAGATATGTGAGAAGGACGACACAGATCTTTCTAGTTTAGTTCTTACGCTGTGTAACGCGCCAGTTAGAGTCAAATTTCTGGAGAGCCACATAGCATGTATTTTGACGGTCGCGCAAAAGACTTTCACCAAGGAGTGGTCTGCGGAAGCTGTGGGGAAACTTCTTCAAGTTGTCGAAGATAATGGGTTTAATATCGACGCTACAGAGGTTTTTCATCGTATGGGGAGAGAGCTCGCAGACCCTGAGGCATTAGGGAAGCTTGTTCGGGAATATCTCCTAGCTACGGGAGAAAAAGATTCTTTCAAATGTAGATGTAAGACGGCTGAGTGTGAATGCACAGTTACAGTGGACGAAGGTGTCGCTTATATCGTTTTCGCAGGACTAGAGAGGAAGATGAATTGGGACGACGAAAAGAAATTAGCGTTCTTCAGGACTGCCACAGATACGTTATGGGCACCTGATGTTTTGAGCGAATTAGGTAACCTCATTGATTTTATATGTGGCTCTAAGGCGGTGCAACTAGCCTGTTGGCAGGTCTTCGTTATTTGAGCTGTGGGGCGCGCTTGTCATTTGTCACTTTACTCTGCGGCTAGTTTCCTTCCATGATTTCGCACTTTTGTTTGCGCTTGTTTTGATTGGTGATCACATCGACACGTTTTGACTGACTTGCCTTTTGTTCAAAACCTGCTCCTAAATATGCCCTCTTTTGGGGATAATGGACTGAAATGTCTGCTGTTTACTACGGATTGTTTTGTGAATTTGCACATACTGTAATGTCGTCTTCAAGTTGTTTCAATTTTTTGACAGTCATATATCTTGTTCTGAAGCAAAACGATCCTCACAAAAAGGCACGCAATTTCATTACACGCAGTGTTTCTAACAATTTTCGTTTCCACCTTCTCTTAAAGGTGAACTTTTCAATATCAAGGATCCCATGAACGTTTGCCAACCTCGAGTTGACAAACGCCTCAACTGGAATGCGAAGGAGTTTGTGAAGGCTGAAGAGCGCGCTGTTGTAGAGAGACCTCAAACGAAACCAAACAACCAAGGAAAATATCAGTGCAAAGGAGCAAAATGCTCTAACCAGCCCAAGAAAGGCTGCGAATTTGAAATGTGTGGACGGTGTTGTAAAAAGATCGCCGAGCCATGTTCCGTCCACGACGATGCGTTTAGTGTATTCGAGCGCCCAGTTTTCGAACAGAATTTAAGCTTCTACAGGATTGAACCCAAAGTTTTCTTCAGGTTTGTATATAAAGGAATTAGTAGTTCATTTGTAAAGTTGTGCAATACCAAAACAACAACAACATTGACTTTATTTTTTAAAATGAAAGAAATAAAGGCTTTTATTTGAAAACTCAAAAATTCTCAAAAAACCGGATACAAAACTTAAACCAATCACGACTTTCCCGCATTTCGCGTGGTTTTCTTTTTTACCTTGAGCTCTCATTGGTTCCTTGTGAGATCCTTCTTTGTTCTGATTGGCTATTGTTTCTTAGCCCTTGGTTTTGACCTAGATCAAAATCTTCTCCAACTTGCGACACAAGCATAGTGAAGATAGATAACAAAAGATTTCCTGATAACTTAGAGGTTTTAAAAAATGAGCAAGTGCAACGTTTTTAACGTACTGACTTCCTCCTCCAGCCTCGCGCGATTACTTGTGGGGCTCACAAATGATCAGGAGTTTATTTCATTCGACGGGGAAATTTCCTTTTATTAAAATTTTATTTTGTTGAATATGTTTAGTTCCAGGGACGATTTGGATGATGTCAGCGGTACTCCTACACCATTTCGAAGCGTGACATTCGGTTCAGAATTTTCTGTGCGGGACGATGACATCATAAAAGCCGTGGACTTATGCAAGGACAATTTACTGGTACTAGAGCTTGGATCCTCAAACACAGGGACTGGGGTATGGTTGTCAGATGCAGCCGTGCACCACATTGCCAGCAACTGTCCCAATCTGCGCAAACTCCGTTTGGAGTCCGTCACGGGGGCTACCGATGCCGCGGTCATTGATATCATGTACAGGTGCCCGCTGCTGGAAGAACTAGAAGTCAGCGGTCATGATCGCAGCTCGGGGTCTCTGACGGATGAATGTATTAAGCGCTTGTTTGACTTGAGTGTGTTGCCAAACTTGAAGGGCTTAATCATCACTGATCAAATGCGCGTGCACCATGATGTGGTATACCGACTGCGCAGGCGTCGACCCAAGCTGAAAATCATCGCTGGCGAAACCGACAGCGACAGCATGGCGCACTCCATGGTGCTAGGAATGATGGGGATGTTCTATGGAGACGGGCTATATTGATTGGTTCTCTCTAGGCTGAGGTTTAAGTACGATGGCTCCGCCCACGAAAGAACTGAACGAGATTTTCCAGTAAATCAAGAATTTGTCAGAGCCCTGGATTAGTGATCCCAAAAAGCCAAAGTTGTTACCAGATGCTATGTTTGATTTGAAAAGCCTGGGCTAATTTTAGCCAATGAGAGGCACCTTTACGTGACTTTTTTCATCAGTGCTGTTTGAAGTACAGTTTGATGTTTAGAATTATGTTGGAGTAACAAAAGGAGAATATTAATTGAATCAAAAGAAAACTTTAAAATCAGTGTTTACTATGTTGAACCTGTAAATTATGATTAATAAATAACGGACGTGTGTCAAGAGTTCAAATAATTATAAATTCATTATTTAATTATTATGTTTAATATTATAGAAGAGTGACTTTGATTATTACTATTGGCTCAGTTTAATTCAATTTAGCGCACATTTGTCGTGGAGAACTTTACGACATCAACGTAAGGAATTTTGTCTCCACAGTATTGTGATAGTGTTGTATATTTGTGTTCTGGCTGGCCTGGACAATAAAATGTTAACCCTACCCCATACTGTTCTGTATCAAGAGAATATAAACTGCCACTATTCATTTCCTGAGGTGCTGACAAGGAGAATTTGTTTAACAATCAACAGGTTGTTTATTTGATCATTTCCTTTATTCTCGTGACCTTAATGGGTGATTTAGTAGGGATGATATTGTAAGGAGAAATTTGATTCTAGTAACTCTTCGGGATTAAATAATTATGCTCGTTTAAGAGTCCTGCTGAGGGTATTACAAGGAACTTAAAAAATAAGTCGATTGAAGTACCAAGATGTAGAGATTGATACAAAGCTTTAGAATTGCATTTAAAAGGTTCATAGGACCAGTCAGCCTTGGAAAGAGTGCTTTGCACTGTCTTGGAAGGGAGGGGATATACACCTGATAACGTTCACAGGACCTGTTCCGCCCATTTTCCAGTTATTGTCAATTCTTTCTTTATTTGTGTTAAAACGGGTGCCCCATGGGTATCATTACAGAAGTTTACTATCTAGAGCCCCTTTCTTGGTTGGAAACTGGAACAATCTGTGAAATGTGGTCGGTAGTTTTATGAGGCAACCGTGGTGGTGATGGAGGGTAGAGAAATTTCACACAGGGAGGGGTGGTTGATGTACTTTTGCACCACAGGACTTCACAATCTTTGCCGTTCTTCCCTTCTGCTAGTGACACCTGACTATACAGTCTTATCAGAGGAAACAGTAGAAGTGTAGTTTTCTTACAGTGTGGTGATTCTCCGACAGTGCAGGACCAAAAATCACACCATTTGACCAGTGTTACTTTACTCTCAGTGTAAATTCCTTGCAATCAATCGACTTTTCGCGAACAAAATCTTTCTCTGTTAGCGACCTGACAAATCGCTTGATAAAAAAGACATTTTACGAGTAATTGTATATAAATGAAAACACTGATTCAAAGGGGTTTGTTTCTCAATAAAGAAGATAAATTTCAATAGCTATTCAGTACAAAATGAGATCTAAATGAACACTTTAAATCATCTCCATGGACAAATCGCAATGTAGGAGTAAATGAAAATCTCGAAATTATGGAAGTTGTACTGGTAATCAAGTAAAATGTTCATAAAACTCTGAAACGAATTTTTACTTACAATCATTATAGCGATGTCGTGTCTGTACCGTGTTTCAAGTAATAAGCAGTTTTATTTTCGTTTGAATCAAACGATTCAAAGACAAAAATAATGTTTTTGTATCCTAAAGTTAACGTTCAGTTTCTTCTTTCCGCTCTATTCTTGATAGACTCCATAGACTACCGCTACAGCGAATATTTCAGAATTTGTAAACACTGCGTCTACCCAGGAATCGTTTTTTTCGTCCCACAGAAAGCGGCTAGCAATTCTAACGTCTTGCCCTTTTATCTGCCCAATGCTCACACTAGAAACGATCTTGAAGCGAGTGAATCCCAGAAGCTTGACTCTCTCGCATATTGTATGAGAAA
The DNA here is from genome assembly GCF_964205215.1 of Stylophora pistillata. NCBI lineage: Eukaryota > Metazoa > Cnidaria > Anthozoa > Scleractinia > Pocilloporidae > Stylophora > Stylophora pistillata. Next base: position 7,755,844 of record NC_142529.1, on the reverse strand, counting down.
GAGATTTGCTCAAAGTACGGCATTTGATAGCATCATACTTCACACCCTTCAACGAAGACGACAGCGTTTCGTCTAGGATTTCCTTCACTTCACTCATATGAAATCGCTTGTCCGGTTCCATCTTGAAGGTGTTTTCGTAGTTGACTTTCTGATGAAGAGTGTGCAATTGGCTCGGTACAATGTTAGGGATGGAAACAATGCTGGATCCACGGTCTCGTTGAACTGGAAACCCGACCTCGAACAAACTTGAACGTCTCGCTTTGTGTGCCGAAGCCGCGGGCTTCTCCGGACCGCTGTCCGTTTCTTGAGTAGAATCTTCTTTTCCAGACATCAAAGCTCCGCCTATGGTAACACAAGCTTTAAATTGAAGTGCACAGCTCCTTTGAAACAAGTCGAATTTAGTTCAAAGTACTTTTTATCTCCTTCTTGACGATTTCGTTTCTGTCGCCGATGTTAGACACGTGACCTCAAAGACGCGTCATCATTCGGTTAGTTCCCATGCTTCTAGCCGGGTCCTAGCGAGAGACGAGGCAATTATACTAAAACTGAAGTAGTGTTTTCATAAACGGATAAGGCTTTACTAGTAGTGGATACCCTGGGGATTCTTGATACCTAATTCAGGAAGGGAAGAGCTACAATTATTTCAGAGAAATTAAAACAGAAAAATCCATGTCAATTCGAAGAGGACACCGTGGAAGGGGCCTGTCTACCCCTTAGGGTTCAAACCTAAAACGAGGGTCTCGATGAATCATTTGGCTTAAAAAGGCCAAAAAAATTAGCTGCTAGGCGCAAAATTTGACAAATTTTAACCCATCGTCGTAAAAAAATTTATCCGTGAAAACAATTTCTGGTGACAAACATGGAATGATATCAATCATTAGCCGTAATAAATATTAATTGGCCAAAGTTTTAACAGTAAAAGGCACCGTAAACGCCATCACTCCATTGGCTTCTTGTAGTAAAGGCTCCTGCCTTTAATTATGTACAAGGCGGGCCTTGAGCTGAATTGAATACTGAAAACCCACCATTTAGGGAGCATTTATTATTCATCACCTGGGGTTTGGAGGATTTGAGGGGTCATATGACTTTTCGGGGTAAAACTGAGGGGGGGACTGTAGAAAATTGGTTGCCGATGAAGGAGGCAGAGCTTTTTTTGGCGGGGGGGGATCAGGTATAATTAATTGTGACCGGCTCGACCCCCAGAGGGGATAAATGATGACCGGTCCCTTAAATATTTTTTCATTTTACAGGACTCGTAAAGAGAGATAGCGATAAAGGATCTTATCACGTGGCACTGGCTTCCAACCTTGTTGACCGAAACCTTCTAAGCTGTCAAAAATGGCTTTTAATTGAAATAATCCATTTACGAACATGGCTTTTTTAAATAGTTTGTTTTTCTGCCAATGTTTCCGCCCAGAGCATGAAGGACCACCTTCGCATCACTTCAGAAAATTAATGTATCTTGAATAAAATATTCTTCCTTTTTACATGTAAAGTACATTCCTTCACAGAGCCTCATTTTAAGCCAGCGAGTGGAAAAGATGTCTCACCGGAGACAATTGGACTGAGCAACAAGAACTGAAGACAAAGTTTAAAGAATAACGGTAAATAAAACGGATATTGCTGCTTCTGACAACACTTCAATATGGCCACACATGCACACGAAAGGATACACGGAGAAAAATGCTCTTGAGAACGCATGTAGGATTGATAATAATTGAGGAAAAGGAGTTTGGAGAAAGGCAACGAATTGAACCTATCAATTATGACTTAAAATTGATTCTCTGAACACCTACTTTGATACTTTCTCGTGCGACGGAACGGATGAAGTGTATCTTGCTATTTATATTGTAAATACAGGATTTGAGCTTAATCCACGACACGAAACACTCAACACTTGTGACAACTGATCTAAAATATGCCTAAACGTTTGTCCTCCGAAGTAAATTTGTTTTTGAATAAACAAAGTCTAGACTACTGTGCTGAAATGTAAGTGAATTAACGGTTAAAGAAAAATAATTTTGTCAGCCCCCGGGCTAAGAAGTAAAGAAGTCTTCAAAATTAGGTAAATATTTCTCTTTCAAGCAAGCAAAGTTCAGGTTGTTATGATGTTGGCTGCTGAGATCGGAAAACTCTCGAAGTAATCAAGGTAGTGATTGCAAAACGCCATAGAAAACGTAAAGGAATCGTTGAGATTTCGTCATCAAATGCTGGTCGGTTTATCGTCGGCATGCATTGGTCATAAAATCGCGAGAAGTGGACAGAAATAGGCACAGAGCGTACCATTACTACGGGTCGATGTTAAGCGAGTTTGTAGGCGCCAAGAAAATGTCCATCAGGACGGACTTTAAAATGTATTGCTAGTGAATTGATTTTTGCGGCGTACGAATCTACTGGCGTATGGGAGAAGACGCGAATAATTTGCAAGTTGCGACAAATTTTGTATTTCAGACATTCACTCAGTGTTTGTAAAGTGTTTACAGTGAGATCACAAATGGGGGTGTGTACGATTCAAAGCATTCTTCAAGCAGATGAACTAACCTGCGGTAAGCAGCAATTGAAAATCAGCAGCTCACTGAGGTGAAAACGGAAAACAAAACATTCATTATTCACTTTGCAAACGAGCTGTTCCAATGTAGAATTGGACAAGAATTATCTTAGGTGTCTTCGTCGTCGTTGACTGTCCCACCTTTATAGTTTTTGTTTTCGTTTCTGCTTTGCGTGTGACCTCTGGCCTCTGTCGTACGTCGTCACGGTTTGGAATCTGAGAACCCTTGTGATAATACCGCCGTCGCCGTAAGTTGCTCGTAAACAATGTGTCACGCAAATGCGAATAGTCCAAATGACTCCTTGTAGTAATGATTCGAGGAAGACGTAGCACCGATGCCGATTTTGCGTTTCTTCGTAGTTTATGTAAAATTAGCTCAAGCAAAATGAGATATCGTCAAAGTTTTCACACTGCAGCAAAGAAATTTCCTAACTTAAACCCCTCCTCAACCTCACCCACGAGATTCTCAATTGGATAAACTTGAAGGCAAATAACAAACCTGTATTATATTACATTCAGTTATCAAAGGCTGGAAATATGAATCAAAACAGCTAATCAAGAACAGGGCACCATTCAGTGACGAACGCTCTCTGACCCTTTACACCCTAACATCAGTGTGCATATTCTCCATACTGTTCTCTATGCATTTCCTAAGGCACGGACAAGAAGAATTTGTTTAACAATCAAGGGCTTCTTTAGTTGGTTATCATTTCCTTTATTCTCAAGACCTTAATGTTTGATATTAGGGGTGATATTGTAAGGAGAAATTAGATGCTGATTACTTTTGGAGGTTAAAGGGTTAAAGAGAGAAGTAAGGCTACCGCCGTTGAAGAAAACCATGGATCCGATGAACGATATAATTGAAGGAAAGATGAGATTTTTCCCCCAAAAAAAATTGCTTTAGGCTGTTCTCATCCTGAAACCGAACTTAAAGGCTTGCTATATTTCAGAATGTTCCTGCGCAAATGGCACGTTCTTTCTCGTTGAAAAGTCCCTTTTCCATGTCCTTTCCGTAACCTGTTTACAGCTGCACTTTCCACCCCCCCCACCCCCACCCCCACGTTTCAAAATGATCTGCATGGATCAATTTTATCTTTTTTATCTTTTCTAGTTTAGGGTCAGGGTTGTAAGCAGGCGCCCTGATAGATTAAAACATGTAACGAAAATGGCTCAGATTACCTTTGTCAGTACTAGTGATTACCGATAAATACAAAACAACCTGATATTCCCCCCTTTCTACCAATAAGACGCTATTGTAGGATTTGTGCCCCTCCCTCCTCCATAACCACCACCGGAAATTCCTGCCTAGGTTCTTAAACAAAGGCTTGCAATTTACATTTAGCGTGCAAAGTAAAGTCTGTTTACGAGTTTAGTGGCCCATTAGGCCGGTGCTTAACTCCGGTTTATGTAACATGAAGCGACTAGGAGAATTTCTACTCCCCCCTGGATGGGATGCTAGTCCATCGGAGAGTTACCCCCAGCATTAAATTGCCGGTACCCATTTATACACCTGGGTGAAGAGAGGCACTGTGAGAGCAAAGTGTCTTGCCTAAGAACACAACACAATGTCCCGGCCGGGGCTCGAACCCGGACCACTCGATCCGGAGTCGAGCGCACTAACCATCAGACCACCGCGCCTCCACATTTAGCGTGCATACTATGCACTGTATTACGAGAAATTTTAGTTTCATCCGCAACCGTTGTTTGAACTCGTCCCGTAACACACAGACAGCATGTTTCGTGAGGCAAACAGCAAGGAGGGTGGGGAGGGGACTGACAAGACCAAACAACGGCTGAGGAGGAGTCTAGAATTCCCCTTGGCGGCGTATTGAGCGACTACATACAATGGTAACGTAATTTTTACAAAATCAGTTTTATTTCCTTTGATCCAAGACTAATAAACAATACAAGCTTTTGGTCCATACGCGATGAAGTCAGAGAAACTTCAGTTAATCTCTAGACAGTTATCTTTGTAATTCATGATAATTGTTTTTGTTACGAAAACTTAAAAGGAATTTTACTTTTCTTTCATGCATTTTCAACGTTCTCTTGTAATCACATTTTAATCAAATTTGATTGGGATATTTACAAGCAATTTACTTTTCTTTCATGCCTCTTAAACATTTTCTTGTAATCACATTTTAATCGAATTTTCCTGCAGGGGTCGACACTAACGGTAGCCCACTAGCCACAGGCAAGTAGAAATTCAGTATAAGCTGATGGTTTTCGGTTTCCACTAGCCAGTTTGGTTAGTTAATGAACTGTCATTGTCGTAGCATCCAAGATGTCACCAGTCACTTGGCTAGTACGTTGAAAAGTTAGTGTCGAGCCCTGATTCCCGCCTCTTTGAAGGGAAAAGCGCCCTAGGAACGAGGTAGCATTCTTTGATTACAGAAACCTAACGAGAATTTTACTTTTCTTTCATGCATGCATTCTTTCATGACGTCGTATCGGACGACTATATACAACAATCACGTAATTTTTGTAAAATCAGTCTTATTTCCTTTGATTTCAACACTAATAAACTATACAAGTTTTTGATTACGAAAACCTAATAAGCATTTTACTTTTCTCCATGCATTTTCAACGTTCTCTTGTAATCACAGTCACGTAGTTTTTGCAAAATCAGTCTTATTTCCTTTGATTTCAAGACTGATGAACTATACAAGCTTTTTTCAATAACTCTGATTGGCGGAAACATAATAAACATTCTACTATTCTTTCATGCATTTTCAACGTTCCCTTGTTATCACATTTTAATCAAATTTGATTGGGATATTTAAAGATGGCTTGAGATGCATATTTCCGTAAACTAAAGAGCTGATTCCTACCTATACCATTCACTTACTACTTTGCGGGCTTAAGTATTAATCTACCATCGCGTCGGAGCTACCTAAATACGGAGAAACTCGAGTTAACACTGTCTATAGAGGAATTGGGATCGTCCTTCACGATTTTCACTAAAGCAACACAGCGGCCAAACGTCTGCGCATGCGCTAACGTCCACGTGGGGCGACATCGTGTTTCAAGGCTGTCAAAGCCAAGGTAATTTATAGGATTTAAAGACAATCCCACAAGGTAGAAAGTCGAGGTGTTTGAAAAAGTTTTGTAAAAAAGCTAAAAAAAAATTGCAAAGCAACAGATTAGCTGCGATCTTGGATCTTGGGGGTCGCGGATGCAACAAAACATCCACGAGTGAAAACTGGTACAGATTCGTTCTTTTTTGTTATACTTTAGCTACTGGTCCAACATCGCTATCTGGGATCTGAAAAAAAAAAAAACAAAAGCGAGAAATTCGAAAATATTGCCATATCATCCCGGTCGAAAGAGTGGCCCCAAATCTTATTTTATAAGTACAATCTCGGTCCCATAGATGTCGTTTCCTGATCCATTATGAGCGGGAAATGAAGACCTTAGTTCCCGCCACAAGTGGAGTGAGGGATCACCTGACCCTTGTTTCCCTCCGTAAGGAGCAAGGGGGACGTCTTATCTAGACAGAATTTTTGCTTCATGGGCAAAGAACTCTAAAGAACTGTACTTGCGCCTTGCGCAAAACGATTTCGAAAAGAGTCTGGGTCGAGCTTCCTTTCGATATCACCCACTACCGTATTCATTTACTCGTCTTACCTCCCAGTAATCATCATCGTCATACATTTGTTCCTGAGTTGGTGTGTCACAGAACGACCTCTTCACAATAAAACCTAAATGGTGAGAACGATTTTGTTTTTTATTACGATGTAATTGTCAGTATCATTCGATGCATTTTCTTCTCTTTTAATTGTCGGCTTAGGGAAACTACGTGACCTCACAAATAATGGTTTGCGCTTGCTCAACTGTATGTTTTACTGATGGGTAGAAGTGTTTTGGCTTGTTAATGAAACATGGAAAATTACCTCTTTAAGACGTGGAAGAGAGATATAAAACGAAAATCACCACGAAACGCACACTCCCTTATCGATTGATAGAACAATCATTGAACTAGGTCATAGTAAAATATCATGATTGGTCAGTATCTTGCAGCTCACGAAATTTGTTAAACCTTGTCCAATAAATTCTAATAGTTTCTATTTTTGTTTTGTAAAATGTAAAAGATTCTTTTTTTTCACTGTCTGCAATTTAATTGAAGGGGGAAGGAAAAAAGTTGAAACTCCTATTACAAATAGGTCTTTGTATTCTTATAAGCCCTAACTGTTCATTTTGAACCTACACTGGGGAGCTAATTCCTTCATTCATGATTCAAGATATATATTGATGTAATGAAGTGTCAGAGAGAAGGAGCACTTAAAAAACGCTGGTGTTTCGTTTCCTTCGTGTAACATAGCTAAAACTTATCCAATTATCATTCCTTGTAACGATATAATAGTTCCATTACCAGTTACCATTCCACCTATGATAGCAACGGCAAGCGTAACCAAGAGACCAGCGACCTGGTAGCCAGCTTGGACTGAGGCTGTGCGTTGATCTCCCACATTAAACTTGACACCCATATCCCTCAGCTCCAAGTATTCACTCGAGTTCATCTTTGGCGCACGCGCACTCCACACACTGAATAGACTAAAAATTTGAAAAATAAATGTATTAGCACTCATGCTCTCCACATTGTTCTCTTTACATTTCTTATGTTACTGACGAGTGATCAATATCTTCATTCTCGTGGCCTTCACATTTGGTTCAAGGGACATACTGTTCGGAGAAATAAAGTGCGCGCGCTTTTAAAAAAAAACATTTCTCGTAAAGATGCACAATAGACTTCTATGGATCACCTTAAAGTAATCAAAGTCCACCACGAAGCTTTTCTCTATTGCGCATGGCCGACAAGGAGAGGAGGCACCTCTTGGGTCATGCGCAGCCAACCTGAGGCTCTATGGTTCAGCATACTTAACGTTGAAATGTTCAAAATTCTTATATAACGTACCCTTCGTATCCGTATGTCTGAGCATCAGCACCAGCGGCCACAATGGCGCCGGCAATGCCACCAAAGATTCCCGGCATTCCATGCAAGTTGTTCACACCGCAGGTGTCATGGATTTTAGTGAAACTCATCAGCAATGGCTAGAGATTGAATACCAGATAAAGATATTTGACATGGAACAAGTTTATCCCATAACAATCCATTATCAGTATGGATATTCTCCTTATTGTTTGCCATACTTTTTTCATGACACCCACGAGGAGAATTTGTTTAACATTGTGTTAAGGGCTTCTTTAGTTGGCGATTATTTCTCTAAATATTAAATCTGAAGGAAATTCGGGTTAGTATGGAATGATGTCAAAAATCAAAAACATTGCGTCACCCCCTGCAGAAAGAACTGTAAGAACGTCGATAAGTAAGAGTACATTGTTTTCTTTGTAGTTTTTTATTTGTGGGATTTCCTTGTGATTTTTGTGATTTGCACAAACCGTTGGCGCGTTTTGACCTTCTAAAAACGTCCAACCATGATCAAGAAGTATCATACCACAAGTTGTTTTTACTTACACTCACGTAGACGTATCCCACAGTGCTTAGTGCTCCGGCTAAGGAACCAATCAGAAGAGCTCCAAAAGGATTGATTGCCATGTTGGATGCTGTTCCCACGGCAACTCCGCCAGCCAGTGTTGCGTTTTGAACATGAACCTTAAACGTAAAAGGCAGCTGTGATTGGATTCGGTGCTAATGCAGAAAAATTTTCAACTGAGTGTCGAAAGTAATCAGGGTTTGCTTTGGTTTAGCTTTACTACGCTCTGTTATTGGTCCAGAAAACTCGCACCACTCTCTCAACCAATCAGATGCAAACTAAGACCAATTACGGCTTGGTCTGGTCGCCAGCGTTTTCCCGCGCTTTAGGCAATTTGGCAGGTTTTGTTTTGAGTTCCCATTGGCTCTTAAAAGTATTCTTTGTTACCCTGATTCGCCGCTGTAATTACTTTGGGTTTGGCTTTAAGGGCTTTTAATTTCAACTACAGACAGTGATCGCATTTTTCCCGCAAAAAGATTGACACATTTTCTTGAAATACTTATCGACAGAACACTCGCCAGTGATGAGTCATGTTAGTTTGTGTTTTTCAAGTCTCCTGTATATTTTATCTAAATATTTACGCAATTGTCTACAGCCAAAAGAAGAATCAAAAGGAATTTTCACGTTCCTGAATCAAAAGTGCAACAGTTTCCTCACCATGCTAAGCCTCCATTTTCCTCCACCTCTATGAAAGACGGGAGACAAAACGAACGTGGTAACGCAAGCAGCAGTCAGGGAGAAATACGTGTTGATGATGGAACGTTGCTGAGCGACGTAATCCGGAGGCAGCAAAGCAGCGTTGAAACTAGGCCAAAACAACCAAAGGAAAACAGTACCTGGGAAAAATAAATGTATCAGAATATATGATGTAGAAATATATTTGGATCAGAATATATGATGTAGATATATATTTGGTTATTGAAGCTTCAGAACGATTGTGGGAGCTGTGACACAATCTAAAATTTATGATTTGAAAATTATGTCCCTTACGATGATGGCAAAAACGGTGATGTAAAGTTCTGTTTTTCTTCTTATTGAAGTATAAAGATCGGAATCGCAAACTCGCCCATACTTCGATGTTATTGAAAACAACTTTCTTCTTTTTCTTTCATATATGGTAAGTCTCACTTCAAGCTGGTCTTCATGATAATGCCACACACATGGTTCCCCCAAACGTTTGGGGAGCCTTGCGTGACATACCATTGTGCGGCTGCGAAGGAGACTAATCGTATACAGCATGCCAGACTAACCAGGTATCTGTCTTGGGTCGTCACGCATTTCGTTTGTATAAACATTGCGTTACTTTTTTAAGACTAACAAGAAAACACATCACCAATCTTTCACGCACTCCCGTGACTCTAAAATCTCGAAATGTTGGGGATCAGTTTTAACACTGATTAGTATCGAGGCACACGGACGCAGCTGTACTAATACGCCAGTGAAAATGCGAATGAAAACACTAGACAACCTCAAAATCTTACCAATCATGGCAAAAATATCTGATTGATAGACGGATCCTTCTTTTGGATTGTCCAACGAATCCTTACTGTACAACACGCGTGACAAAGCCAAGCCGAAATACGCGCCAAAGGTGTGAATGACTATGGACCCTCCTGCGTCTGCATACTTCAGATATTTGACAGCAATCAAATTGTTGATCCCGTAGAATACCACTTCCAAGATACCGATGACCAGCAGTTGCAGACGGCTCACTTTCCCCAAGACCGCTCCGAAAGTGATAAGGACTGCAGCAGCAGCAAACTCTGCTCCTATTAGACTGCGTGGAAATCAGAGAAATAGAAGACATGAGTCTGTATTACTGTTCTCAATATCAGAACAGTCGAATAAGCAGGAATAAGTCGTCAGATGAAATAATTTGTTTCATGATCAAAACATAACAAAACCAAGATGGCCGCTACAGGAAAAAAGAGTAGTGAAGTCCGCGGTCCCCGGCGGCAGAACCACAAATGGCGGGAAAACGCGTCATATTTGAACAAATTCTTCTTTAACAGTAGCTACACTTCCTTCGAGACTAAACTGTAGAAATGCTATACAGGCGAGGCGAAGGTTCTGTCTAGCAGCGAGACGAGCAAAGATATTGTTTAAATATAGGAAAGAAAATTTTGTTCCCGTGCAAAGCTTAACCCTTAATTTTAAAATTGGTCTTTTCACAATTTACGGTCATTGTTAATTACTGTCAAAACTACAACCAAAGTCACGGTTAACGACGAATTAAACACCTCTTTCTCTTTCTCTTTTCACAGAGAATTATTGTGGAAAATCACGGCTTACGGCTACTACTGAAATCACGATTTACGAGAAAAAAGCAAGCCATTTCACGTTTCTCGGGAAAAAAATTGGCCAAACGCGAATCATGAAATGACCCTTTACTACCCTCGCCCTTGAGAGTGACTTTACTGTAGCATCTAATTTCTCCTTACAATGTTACGCTGGACCGAACATTAAGATCATCGGAATAAAGGAAATGATCGTCAACTAAAGAAGCTCTCGATTGTTAAACAAATTCTCCTTGTCAGCGCCTTGAAAAATGTATAGAAAACAGTATGGAGAATATTTATACTGATGTAAAGGTGTAAAGGAGCCGTTACTTAAACAATGGGCTCCTACTCCCCATCAAGATTTCAGCCCCCATATATTGCCTTGATATTTTTTCTCAGAAGCTACGATTTACCAATAGCTGGAAAGCGTGAAAGATGAAGATTTCGTTACTTACGTTTGCATGCTAACTTTGATTTTATCGTTTCCGTCCAAGTAAATCTGATTGAATAAACCATTTATAATTGTACTCCACTGAGCGACGAGGGCAGCAATAAAGAAATTGTACCCAACAGAGCCATAACCATACTTCTTCAGGAAGGTCATCAGAAAACCAAAACCGATATAGATCATAACATGGACATCTTGGAACACTGTGGAAGAAAACAGAAGTTAAGTTATATTTCTCAACAGGCTTCTATATATGTGGCTTCTTTGGATTGTATGTTTAGAGATTTAACCTGGGGTCGGAGGATTTTGACTGTGTGATGACAACACTTTTCTTGCCCCCCCCCCCCCCCCCCCCATGTGTCAAATGTGGTGCTGCAGATGCTGGTCGCTCTTCGGGGTTAAAAGGTTAATTGTGAAACTGTGGTGCTGTTAAAAGATAATTTGGTTTTATTAACTGAGTTGATAATGTAAATTAGCCACTGTAAAGAGTTTCAAAGCTGACGTTTAGAGTGTTAGCCTTTTGTCAGAGCGAGGTTTTGGGTTTGCAACTGATATATTGAAGTGTGCGTTTCCTTGATCGATCACAGACCTATTAATCATTGCGTTGAGTAGCTGTATGGGGAGTTCAAGACACCAACATCGCAATGAAGAAAATGTCGATTGAAGAATAAGATTTCATTACTCGCAAGCATTTCGCGATCAACTTGATTTTATACCGACCCTAAAAGCGCCAAAACTCCCCTTCAATATAGAACGTGAAAGCAGCGTCGAAATGGGAAAGCGAAAAAACCTTTCGGTCGAGGTTCCTGTTCTAGGATTACGTAAAATTTAGTGATCTCACATTGCCATATTTTGCTCATGAAAGTTATAAATGTTCAAAGCTTTGAAACGAGTGTGATGCGCTATGGTTTTGCTCATTTAACCTTCTAACTACCTGCAGTGACTAAAACACAGTTTCTCCTCGCAATATCAATACAACATCTTACACACAAGTGACGAGAATTGAGAAAAATATCAATTTGGGGATTATTGGTCGATCCAATACCGAATTCTCCCAACTGGCAGATCTTGGGAAGGAGAGGGTTAAAAAAAAATATGTATATCATGGCTTATTACGACGCGTCGGGGTTTTTGCCCAGTCTTTTTACTTTAGGGATTTTCCCGAAATGGACTTTACTAAATGAATCAATATATTTAATATGTCATGAGATTAACGTGGGCTGTTACTACGGTCGTGACCCAACCAGAGATCTCATGACGACGGCAAGTTAAATGGAACGAGATGGCATTTTTTTGGATTCTGTTGTTTCCTTCCTAGAAATTTTCATGAGCAGAGAAGAAACATTTTGTGCTAGAACGACGGTCAAGTTTATATGTAGTTAATCGATGATCTTCACGAGACGTGACGAAGAGACACAGACCTCAAGCCGGCCGGATCTTTCTAGAGAAAGTCACGTCGCCTTATTTTTTCCAAATAGATTACCCAACCGAATCCACTTTAGTGCTCTCTAATTTTCTTAAATAGCTTCCTTTTTGCGCTCTTTTCAGTTTCTTTGCTCTACCACGATTTCGTACCGATTTTAGGCAATTTCACTATACTCGAGTTTTAGCCTCTTTGTTTAAGTGTCACGGCTACAGTGATTTTAGGAGACATGTGACACTGAAATACAACGTCTCCATACTACATTCCATGTAAATGAATTTTGTGACCCGGTTCCAGCGATAAACTTTTTAACTGATGAATTTGTGATGTCCTTGCCCTTTGTGACGCTTTTTAATCAAAAAATTGAAATCGTTTTTGAGTCAGAACTTTTTGAAAACAACTTCAAAACGTTAAGAAAGATGTTTTTTTGTCTTGTCACTAGTGTGGGGCAAATAAAAAATTCTGAATCCCCTGATGAGAAATTGAACCGTAAAAGTAACACTTAAAAACGTGTTTTTAAGCGTAAAAAAGTTTTGTCTAGATTCAGCTGCATTCCCAGATCAAATCAACGGAAAAAATGAAAGAAAGACATTTCTGAGCGAAAACGTTTTTTCGTTGTTAAACTTCTGTTTACGCTGGATCGTCTAAGATCTACTGACTGATGCATGATGTCTGAAGTCAAGAAATTGCCGGTTTTTTCTTCAAGTCACGAGAAAAATAAGTGAAAATCGCACTTACATGGATAGTAGATGGGAACATCGTCCTTCTTAGGTCCTTCAGAAGTAAAGTTAGAGGTGCTGTGTTTAATAGACGGAGTAGCATCGTCGCCATACTTTACCAGAAGGGAGAACGATATCAGAAGCAATAGTTGGAAGAGACCACTGATGAGGGAAAATTTGAAGCCCATTTTAGCTCCTGGCGGACAGCTCTGTTCTGCAGGACTAGGAAGGATAAACTGATTGAGGGGCACAACATTGGGTAGGTCTAACTTAAATCTGTACAAAGTTTATTTGTTTTTTCGTGTAGTCATTCGGTTTCCGAACAAGGGGTTATTAGACGCTATTATCCCCTCAGGCATAAAACACGTGAAAAACTTTTGTTCGTCAGCCGTGGTTTCATCTCATTGTTCTTAGGACAGGGAGGATTCAGAGCTAAGAATAGCCTTGGAGCAGAGGCTTTTTTCCTCACAAAAGTTTTAGGGGTGTAGAAAAAAGTTATTGGTATTATTCGTTTTTTCTTTCACAAATTTTCAGTCATCCTCTGAGCGCTGAAAATTGGACTCAGCTGGAAATCCTTGTTAACCTTTGACTTTGGATAAATATAAAGCATGTAACACATACCTTAGCAAACCTGTTTGATGTACTATACGACATGATGGACTTTGAACTCAGATCCAAGTTGAACTCTAGCAAGTACTGCCCAGTTCAGGAGCGTGACTCTCAACTAGTTGATCATCAAGTTACTCAGAGTTGAATATCGGTGGGTTGAATTGTCTAAGTTTGAAAATGTTTCATATAAGAGAAGTTTTTCAAACAGGAAGTGTGCAGGTCTCTTCGGCTGAACTTTCCACACCGACTGAAGCACTCGTGTGCCTTATGGTAAATTAGGATAACCTTTGCTTAAACGTGACGGCGCTCGAATGAATGTTAGAGTCCGATCTCAAGATCACGCCAGGGTTCTTGTTTTGATGTGTGTGCGATTCGTCTCGAGATCATAATATCTTCTAATTTCCAAAATAAGTTTATTGATTCTCTTCAAAACTTCCATTTCCTTCTTTGGTATAATTTTGGTAACATCTCCATGTGTTTATGTGCTAGAGCAAACACGTCATTCACAGTCCTGTGATAAAAATCTTTGATAAGATACTGTCCCTCGAATCATGTGTAAGTTTCTAATTAAACGACATCTTGAATTAATCCGGGCCACATAAATCCTTGACTATGTTTTTCTCACATTACTGAGCTAATCCCTAATTAAGCAGGTTGAGTCATTCATGTAAATGTTAGAGCATTTTCTATCGAGTTTCGAAAATAGTCCGGGATTTCCTTGTTTTTGTTTACTTCACTCTGTGACTGTTTCAGAAAACTCTAACCACTGTCGCAACCAATCAGATGCAAAACTACAACTACTCGGTCAGCCGCGTTTTCCCGCGTTTTCCCGTGCTTTCCGCAGTTTGGTTGTTTTTACTTTGAGTTCTCACTGGCTCTTTAAGATATTTTCCTTTCTTCTGATTGGCAGTTGTGATTACTTGGTTTTGTTTGTACGATACTCGCAAAGCGCTCTAGTGAAACTTAAATGACGTTGTGTTTACCCAGTTACTCAGCTAGCTTTAGACGTGGCAACCTGGCTCCCGTTGTTCGAAGGATGGGTAACGCTATACACTGAATAAATCTCTATCCGGTGGATAGCGCCGTACGTTTAAATAACACTTATCCGCTGGATAGCGATTTACCTGTTGGATAGCGTTACCCGCTCTTTGAACAACCGGGCCCTGATGGTGAAAAACTTAGCCCTGTCCTGAGCTTAGAAGATCTTTTGTGATAGAACACGTCCCTCTTATTATAAAGTCCATAGTGTCAAGTTTAAACTGAACTACAGCGCATGTAAAAGGGACCAAGGGGGTAAGGGGGGAAGGGTATTGCCACTGTGTATGAAAACCCTCACTTTAGATACCCAGGTGAATTCCTCGTCTGGTGAGTACCCCCCCCCCCCAGCTCTTACCCAAACATCATTCCTCTGCATGACTATGGTGTATGAGCCAAAGAGCGGAACGCTCTTCACCTCTCCTCTGTCATGGGATGTTTCATGTGACGTTTCTGCTTCTCATGTGATAGAGTCCCTGCCTGAATTTTAATATGGTCACGAATGTCTGTCAATAAGTAAATATTTGAAAACGTTAAATATAGTGACCTTTTAATTAGCGTTTTCCTATGTGTTTACATCCTCGGAGACCCAGGGGCAGTGAGTCGATTTCAAGTTGAGGGCAGAAGAGCCCCTGGGGACATTGTCTTTCAAGACTAGTTCCAAACGGTCGCAGTCATTCTGGCATCTGATTGGTGCCAGAAAATCTTTGTGTTTTTCTGCCCAATCAGAGGGAAGTGTCGTTTGGAGTCCTTTCGTGTGTTTTAACACGCACATATATAACAAGCTCTGTTGCTCGCTATGTTTGCCTCGGCCGTGCGACGAAGCTTTGCGCGAGGGGAAAAGTTTCAGTCTCAGCACACAATGTAAGAGAAATCGATCAGATTGTCTGCGAAATCTTACCGGAAATTATACTGAATACTTTCGCAGGTATTACAAGAGAACGAGTTTAAAAGTTTGCGAGGTTCGTTTTAAAACATAATAGTTGCAGGCATTGATATGTCGCATTAAACGTTAGATGAGATGTAAGCTTAAATATTTTTAGATTTTTTGTACAATTTGTTGTGACTGAAACTTTTCCAAGGCCGTGAAGTTATTTCGTCGCACGGGCCACGCAGGTATGTCAAGCAACTGGCGCTTACGTAGCTTTCTGTGCGCGCCAAATTTTAATCGTTGCTTTGTAGTAAAGTCTTTACAATATGGCCAAACTTGCAGAGAACGTTAAGTACGTGGACGACCTCCAGCAAGCGCTTAAAGAAAGCTTAGCTGTGTTTCCGGTTAGCTAATTAAAATCTGAATAAAAACTAATCATCGAGAACATCGTGGAAAGGAGATATGTTTTCGGACAGTTACCGAAGGGGTTTGAAGAAAGTTAATCTTTCAACTGCTGCATTGAGTGTTCAAATTCTTGAGCTCGAAAGGCCACGGATCCTCTTCTAGTCCCTTGGTCATTGTCACTTCACCTCTTTTGTCGATAGTTGAAGACCAAGTTAATTACCTTTGATCATTGGGAATCGATGCTGCTTTCATTGGGGAAAACAAAACCAAAGGCAAAGAAATATTGGATGGAAAGGGCGAGCTTGCCTTATTGCAAATGTCAGCTTAGTACAGGGTTATCTAACCACATCTAATAAACAAAAGTTTCCACGTTCAGCATTTCTTTTTAATTTTTCAAGCGAAGATTAGATTAGATTTTGGCCGGGCGTGCACAAAAAAATGCGTAAGCGCCAGTTGTTCGACATACCTGCGTGGCCCGTGCGACGAAATAGCTTCACGGGATTGGAAAAGTTTCAGTGACAGCAAATTATACAAAAAAATCTTGAAAGATTTAGGCTTACATCTCATCTAACGTTTAAAGCGACATATCAATGCTTTCAACCATTGTGTTTTATACGAACCTCCCAAACTTTTAAACTCGTTCTCTTGTGATACCTGCGAAAGTATTTAGTATAATTTCCGGTAAGATTTCGCGGACAATCTGATCGATTTCTCTTACATTGTGTGCTGAGACTGAAACTTTTCCCCTCGGTCAAAGCTTCGTCGCACGGCCGAGACAAACATAGCGAGCTACAGGCTTGTTCAATATGTGCATGTTAAAACACACGAAAGGACTCCAAACGACACTTCACTCTGATTGGGCAGAAAAAAACAAAGATTTTCTGGCACCAATCAGATGCCAGAACGACTGCGACCGTTTGGAACTAGTCTTGTAGGACAATGTCCCCAGGGGCTCTTCTGCCCTTAACTTGAAATCGACTCACTGCCCCTGGGTCTCCGAGGATGATGTGTTTATTGCCACTAAAACAATTTCTTCAGCGCTTCTTTAAAAAAATGATATCTAATGAAAGTTTTTTAAAAATGGGGGAGTACTTTGATATTTTGACATAGCCGCCTCGTGAGATTATTTCTTTCCTGTTTGGCGACAGAGAAACTTAACATACTTTCACAAATATAGTGCGTCATACTTTCACAAATAAAAGGCAAAGTGCTTCTGAACTATTTCACTCCCAGGAGCGGCAATTGATAGATCCTTCCTATTTGTGTTCATTGATGCAGTTCCAAACAAGAATGCGTGAAGAAGGAGGAAAAAAATCAATCTGTGAGATAAAGTTTGATTTAACACAAAATTCTCAGAACTTAACTCATAAGAAATGAATGGCAGACAGTATGGAGTATTGATAGATCAATACAAGTACCTGAGAAACTGCGCACTGTGACCTACCCCCCTTAACATAGCAACAGTCAACTGATAAAAATCAAGGGATAAAGTTGGGTTAGGGGAGGGGTGGGTGCGCAGTTGCTTAAATACAAGCACTGCTACGATAGTTGACATTGATATCTTGAGAGAGAAAAGGTGTACTGCAACCACAGGAAGCCCAAGCGTACTGACCTCTAGACCCCAAAATCACACACACAGCACGCTTGGGCTACCTGTGCCACAACCTGTGTATTAACTCAATGCACAAAGAGTGTTACGTGGAGTTAAGTTTCATGTTGCGTTACCAGTCCAAAAGCGCAGGGCACAAAATCTTTTCTAGGCTTTATTGCACCCTAACCAGGTGATGACCCGATTTTAAGCTGTAACGTCCCTTGAGTTTTTTTCCCGCAGTTGTAGTCGCGAGGAATTGAAAATGGGTCTGAAGTTTTCAATAATTTGTGGGCTTTTCGAACTGATGCTCTTGACACTGTTTGGTGTTCTGGTTAAATATGGGGAACGCGCTTTGCCGCCATCGCAACGAGAAAGCCGGCCGGACGTAAACAAAAGCGCTAAAGTACACGTTCACGCGGATCCTGACAATGATGTGCCAATCTTCTATCCTTGTAAGTGAAAAGTTAAGTTTTTTTTCCAATACTTAAGGTAAAGTAAAGCTTAAGTGTATTGTCTGATCTTACAAAGTGACCAAACGATTTTACCCGAAATGTACCAAACACTTTTTTGCCATGATGCCATGTTACGTGACCCATCAGAAAGTCTATGTTGTTTTATGGTAGCACCTCAAACAATAAGGCTCAGTAGATAGTTCGTTGTAACTCGGTGGCAAAGCTTCGGAGCGACGGTGGAATCTGAGTGTCTGAGGTTCGATTCCTTATGAGGACTCAGAATTTTCCTTTGTCCTACGCTAATGACAAAACAAAAAAACATCCTTTTTGGTTTTAATAGAGTATGAGGTTGTCAAGAATTACTTATATATTTGATGTGGACTCAGCAATTTATTTGTCTGGAATAAATATAGGTTTATCTGGTTGATCTAGATCTGGGTCCCATGATTAACCCGCAAGAGTCTCATGATCACCAGTCAAAAGTGCAAAACAACTCATAAACACGTAACGTTGTATTTGTTACTGCGATGCCTTATATTAGTTCCTTTTCCTATCGATGTAAAGCACAATTCTGTAACCTTGTGATATAGTCCCCTTTATAAGGGGACACAGTGGATATTACCTGGCCGTGCGTGGATACGATTTGTATCTTGGAGTATTGATAACACCTCTCAACCAATGAACATGTAATTACCCTAGCCTCGTGCTTACTCTCGCGCGCGTAAAGTCTGCCTCGTGCTTACTCTCGCGGGCGCGAAGGCTGCCTCGTGCTTATTCTCGCGCGTGCGAGGGCTCTTTCTTCCATACAACCTTTATGTTCAATGTTTGCCTCTGTGTGCGTGTGTTTATAATGGATCCACGTTCACGTGGTGCAGAATCGCGCGCACGCTTTAGCTTTTGCCTCCTCGTAGCTTTTTCAAATTCTCAAAACCTATATTACTTCTCACAGAGAATTAGATCAAGTTTTTTCCTTTTTCAACTCTTCTGCTTTAAGTTACTCCCTAATTGTAGTTTCGATTGAGGATATCGATTAAGGATATGTTAGAGAGATTTAGCACCGCGTTTGCGTGAAACGGGAAACGTCAGCTTGCCCTTTCACGTTTCACGTAAAATAACGTGAACTATGCTGCTTTAGCCTCGGGTGAACTCATGTTGGTGGATATCGTGGATTTTTATTAACTCCTACTCTGTGAAAGAAAAAGTGAAGAAAATCTTAGATATACGTCAAACTCGAAACAGGTTACTTTCCCAGCAAACGTAACAAAAAAAGGCAGGAAAAAACAAGGTCACGTGGTCACTCTTGCCGTTCACCTTTCAAGTAAACGCGATGCTAAATCTTTCTTGTCTTCAAAAAATAATGTTTCGCTTTTCTTGCTGTCTCGCTCACTTCCTGTCTTACGCCACTTCCTTTTTTTTCTGTAGTCTTCCAAGATGTCAATGTTATCGTCTTTATGGGTGTTGGTTTTCTAATGACCTCCCTGAAGAAGTATGGTTATAGTGGTGTGGGATATAACTTCTTCATCGCAGCTCTTCTTTCCCAATGGGGAGCAATTATAAATGGCTGTTTTAATCAGATTTACATCAATGGAAAAGACCACATTGAAATTGGTATAAGAAAGTATGTACCAACAATCTTACTTCACTGTTTATGTTCTACTCAGAGATTATCAGCAGGCGACGGATGAAATGAATACAGAAATTATTTTTCTTAGGGCGTGCCTTATAAGAAGTATTGGTATCGAATTTACCCTTCTACCCACCATGTTGTCTGGCAAGGAATATAAGGCGTGAACAGGCTCGCAGCGCGTGCACAATCACGGTGTTATGAGTGAGTTACGTCTCATGTTTCCGCTTTGTCTGATTTTAATGCAGTTTAATAAGCGCAGAGTTTGCCGCCGTTACTGTCCTCATCAGCTTCGGAGTGGTCTTGGGAAAAGTGAGCCGTCTACAACTACTGGTCATCGGTATTCTGGAAATAGTATTCTACGGTGTCAATAATTTGATCGCTGTCAAATATCTGAAGTACTCCGACGTTGGAGGGTCCGTAGTCATTCATATCTTTGCGGCATATTTCGGTTTAGCCTTGTCATGGGTAATGTACGATGAAAATGTATTGGATAATCACAATGAAGGATCTAGTTACCATTCAGACCTGTCTGCTATGATTGGTAAGATATATAGGTATCATGCTTAGGCAATTACTTGAGTCTTTGATTAGCATGTCAGACCGGCCACGCAAGTGACAAATGGAATTGTCGTATATGAGCACGATCCTTGGCAGTAAAGCACTATTTGAGCAATAGTGAAAATCAGACCTGAAAAAAATTTCAGGCCTGTACGGGATTCGAACCACTGACCTCTGCGATACTAGTGCAGCGCTCTACCAATTGAGCTAACAAGCCAACTGGGAGCAGGCCATCAAATTAATTCGACATAAACCCGTAGATGATAAATCAAACAACAACAAACATATGAAACATATTACTATTGCTCAAATAGTGCTTTACTGCGAAGGATCGTGCTCATATACGTCTCATAACCGCAGTTCACACATATGTTTCATATGTTTGTTGTTGTTAAATGGAATTGTGTTTGGCTCAACCTACAGAGCGGTTCTTACTTCTACGTTTTCTCAAACGAGAATAGGGCGGGAAACACGCGCCTAAGATGCACGGTTTGCGAGAAAATCAACCGCCACACGCATCACTCGTACCCAGATCATGCCCCCTCTCGTTGACCAGAACTACAGCGGTTCTACACTTATCCCCAACTCGTTCCCAGTCATCTCTGAGGGAAGCTCTCAAAGATGAATTAAGAAATAGCCACCTTACCGTCGACCTCCTTATCGCCTATCATTATTTCTCGTCTCCATTCCTCTCTCGCTTCTGAAAACTAAAAACAGACTGAAGATGAGTCTGCAAGAATTCGATCATCGATGGCCACAAAAGACCGCAAATGTCAGTTGGCAATCCAATGTTTGATCAAGTCTCTAGTTTTCGTCATTATCTAGGCAGGCTGAATTCTGCAATATGCGCTTAAACTGGAAGGAGATTTTCACTACCATATGAGTTAAGATAAACCTAAAAATTATTACTGAACTATTTTACTTATCAGGTACTGTATTCCTATGGTTGCTCTGGCCCAGTTTCAACGCCGCGTTACTGCCTCCCGACTGCGTCGCTCAACATCGCGCTATCATCAACACCTACTTCTCCTTAACTGCATCCTGTGTTACGGTTTTCGCACTATCGCCTATCTTTCAGAGAAGTGGCGGTAAATGGAAGTTAAGTATGGTGAGAAAAACTGAGTCCTTTTGATTCATAGAGCTCGCAACATAGGTGTACCTAAAGGGTAGGGGAGGGGTGGGTGGTCCATGTGACCTGCTCTTGGTCAGCGAAAAGTAATAATTATATAAAAACTGAATGACAACAAGCCTTTATGCCCGACCACTAATGCGTTAGTTCAGGATCTAACCGTTAGAAAATCTTGCCGACGACACGTGATACACAAATCTTGCAATATTTTCAATAAACGCATGCGCACTTTGGCAGGAAACACACTTCCGTTGTAATTTCAAACGAAATGTCAGAGTAGGAAAATGAGAAAAATTAACATGTGTAACCAAATTAGTGATACGCGTTATTCATATTTCACAATTCTAAAGGAAGCTGCCTTCTTTTTTTTTAGGTTCATGTTCAAAATGCCACTCTGGCTGGCGGCGTTGCCGTGGGAACAACATCTGACATGTTTTTGACGCCTTTCGGAGCTCTTTTGATAGGTTGTATCGCCGGAGCTCTGAGCACTGTTGGATGTTCGTATTTGACTGTAAGCGAAAAGGATACGTTGGATTTGAGATAACACTTTTAGTTACTTAGGGTATTGACAGCAGCGAGGGGGGATTAGAAACAACCTCGTTCCCAGGGTCTCTCATCTCCCCGTCACTCTCTCGCTCCAGGGGTGGGAAGATGAGAGACGAGATCTTGGGGACGAGGTTGGGGTCAGATACAATCAAATACAATTAACTTGTGCGTTCTTCCCAGCGTTTTTTCCCCTGACATGTACGAGAAGGGTTACTTTTAAATGATTAAGAGGTGTTTTCAGCGTACTGTTGAGTGCAAAATCTTGGAAATATGAAAGCCAATCTTTATTTTTTCAATTCGTATCTCATCTGTAGTCATTCTTCGCCAAGTCTCTCAAAATCCATGACACATGCGGTGTGCACAACTTGCACGGAATTCCGGGAATTTTTGGTGGCATCGCAGGCTCAGTTGTCACCGCGCTTGCAGAAGTTGACTCATACGGATATGAAGGGTTCGTAATTTCCTCTCTTTTGCGACATATTTCGTGTACATCGCCACTGGAATATTAAAATTTCGTTTCTTCAATATAAATTTTTTTTCAGTCTATTCAGTGTATGGAGTGCGCGTGCGCCAAAGATGAACTCCACTGAATACTGGGAGCTGAAGAATATGGGTGTGAAGTTTAATGTGGGAGATCAACGCACAGCCTCTGTTCAGGCTGGTTACCAGGTCGCTGGTATTCTGGTCACTATTGTCGTCTCTATCTTTGGAGGAATTGTAACTGGTAACAATTTTAATGATATCGTTTTTATCGAAAAAAAAAAAAAAAAGGAACGATGCGATGTGGCGGGTGATTAAGCGATCCTTACTTGACACAATAAGTCTGCTGGTCCGAAAGTAATATTTTAACTAGATATTACCGTTTTCACCCAAAATGTTCATTTTAAAGTGCCTTTCAAGACAATGTTTTACGAAGCGAAACTTAGCAAATTATCTGTTAAACTTCTGCTCCTTTTTTTGTTGGTTCTCCTTCCCTTTTTAATCCAAGTTTTTGCACTAATTCCTTTCTCATAGCCAATCAAATCGCTAGATTTACACCCTGAAATATTGATGTTTTGACTGGGCTCAGAACCTTGAAAACCAAAGGATAAAAGCATAGCCGCCTAGAGCTGGTTTTCTCCTTGTAAATGGGTGAAATCAAATAGAGGTTTTTCATTTGTACTGCAATGTCATGGGGTCTCCCTTTGATAAAACTTCATGAAAATCGGCTTCCTTCTACTTAACGTTTTTTAAATTTTAACCGCTTCGCTCCCAAGATCTTATTAGTGATTCTCTTTACCGTCTTCCAAACTATTCTTATGATGTTAGTTTGGAGAATTTGGTATTGGATCAACTAAATTATTTTATAATCCCTTATTTGATATTTCTCTTTATTCTCATCACTTGTCTGCTTGATATTGTTTTGATATTGCAAGGAGAAATTCTGTCTTGATATTCATGGAAGTTAAGGGTAAGGGCATAAACATGATTTGATTTCCAAAAAGCGACCTTCACTATACACCGAATGCAAATATGGCGTCCAATTTGAATTGCCATCGTTCAGGACTCTCTAGCCTCGTCTTCAAGTGAAAACACAAAAGGATTATTACATGAGTGAGAGGCTAGTGAGTCCAGAACAATGGCAACTCAAATTGGACGCCATATTTGCATTCGGTGTATGATAAAACATAGAGTCGACAGTGAGAAATTGGTTTCCTCTATTCAGGTTCGATTGTCAAGAGAAAGATCTTTGATCCACCATCTGAAGAACAACTGTTCAATGATGAGGATTTCTGGGAGGTGAGATGTGTCTCGAAGCATGATAACTGTTGACAAAATTCGGTACCAATCAGTTATAGGTAACAAGGGTCTAAATAACACGGGAGGGAGTGAGGCCGAGGCTCAACCCGAGCTTCTTTTTAGTGCACTTTGTGTTTAATACACTTGTGCGAGAACTAGACACCAAAAAATTTGGTACTAATCACTACCAATCGCTAATGGTAGCAAGGGTATAAATAGCACGAGAGGGAATGAGGCCGAGACTCGGCCCAAGCCTCTTTTCAGTCTCGTTCACTTGCGAGATTTAGACACCACAAACTTTGGTACCAATCAGATATGGGTAACAAGGGTCTACATAGCACAAGAGGAAATGAGGCCGAGACTCAACCCAAACCTCTTCTAAACACTTTGTATTTAATACACTTGCGTGAGAACTAGACATCACTGAATAAATTGTAAAAGACTATGTGTTATAATTACTCATTCTTAACATTAGAATTTTTCTCTCTCTGATAGCTCCCTCAGAAACATGTTGAGGGATACGAAAACATTGATTGAATCAAGCTGAGTGGTCTTTAACTTTCTCTGCCAAGCTTTGCCTTTCAATACTGATCAACTGAACGTATTAGTGCACGATCCTAATACGTTTCTATAACCGCAGTTCAGATATATGAATTTCATTGATTAATTAACTTAAACTAGACAGTTACTCTTTGAATCTCTATCTTGTATATTACAATTCAACTTTTCATAGTTTTTACTTTCTTCGAGTACGACCATCAAGTGCACGGTCTCTAAATGTCAAGTATCCTTTTCTCAGAATCTTTCCAACGTCAGTAGGAGTGTCTGCTTTTGAGCTTTGTAAAACACAGTGCTACCTTTTTAATTAAAGCGCTATCCCTCTGATTTTTAGCGGCATAATCATGCCTATATCTAGATGACCCCGTTATAATTATGATAATGAAGGGATTTAGCACCACGTTTAAGTCTAACGGCAAATGTCAGCAGGTCCTTTCATGTTCCACGTAAAATAGCGTGAACCTAACTGCTTTAGCTTCGCGTGGGCCCACGTCATAGTAAATTTGAAGGCGCCCTTGTAGGATTTAAGGGAATAGTTTTGATGCACTTTTCCGGCGATTAACTTCCACGCTGTCAGAGGAAAAGCGAATAAGTGGACTTTTTGCCTTTAAACACATCCATAGTAAATATATAACACTCATATTCTGGAGGAAATATTTAACACTTCCGATTCAAGTTCTCCACCCCAGCCAGCCGAGGTTCAAATTCCCCCACCCCAGGAGCATGCAAGACAGTCAAATACCCGTGGGTGGTGGGGTGGGGGAAAGTGTCTGAGCTTCGAATTGATCGGTTCGTGGTTCAACGAAACTATTACCTAAAATTGCTTTTGTGGAATCAATGTTATGAAGTTTCCAAAACATTACTCAAACTAATCATACCGTTCTCAAAAGAAAAACCCAAATATATCAATCACATTATTTCCCTTATCATGCTTAATTTTTATGTTGTAGGGTGATCAAATCAACCACAATGTTTAATGTTTGATACCAATTTCAACTGATGTACAAAAAAAAAGAAAAAAACCCAGCTCACTGGTTTAAAGAGCTTTATTCAAAAACACTATTTCATTTCGTTTTCTAAACAAATCATGGAAGACATTAACCCCTTAATTACACCCCAACATCAGTATGCATATTCTCCATAGTGTACTCTATACATTTCCTTTGGTACTGAAAAGGAGAATTCGTTTAACAATCAAAGCTTCCCAAGTTGATGATCATTTCCTTTATTCTCGTGACCTTAACGAGTGATACGGTACTATCACAGTAAATATATCTTATTAACCAAGCGCGAGGGCCGTATTGGGAGAATATCGGCCCGAGGTCTTGACGGTACGGACCGAGCGCAGCGAGGTCCGTACAAAAAAGACCGAGGGCCGATATTCTTCCAGTACGGTCCCGAGCAAGCTTGGTTAATAAGAGATTTATTATACGACTGAAGTTCAAAGGGACACAAGTGCGGTATCATTCGGGACCATTCGGGACAGTGCCCGGTCCACTACTTAGAGAATATTGGACCGGTAACAGAGCATTTTGATTGGTTGATTTTAGTTATTGGCCCTCTGACTGCCCGAGTCGTGTAATAAATAGAAATTAGATGCTGGTCAGTCGGGGTTGAAAGGGATAGATAGAGAAAAAACTAAATGAATCTCATGAATAAAGGCTGATAGTTTTTAAAGAGACTGTTTGGGGCTGGGTCGGTGGGGGTAACGAAATAATTTGGATATATCAACAAAGTTGAAATGGTAAATTGGCCACCGTAACGATTACAAAAGTTGACGTTTCGAACGTTAGCCCTTCGTCGGAGGGCTAACGCTCGAAACATCAGCTTTTGTAATCGTTACGGTGGCCAATTTACCATTTCAAGTTTGTTGATATTTCCGAATTATTAAATGAATCTCACATCATTAACACACGGTTGAAAAATTCATTTTTAACATCTCCTAAATTTTCCTGTGAACGTCAGCATAAAAGCTGAGTTAAAAAAAAAAACAAAACAAAACAATTAATGCCAGATCAGACTTTACCCGTTACACGTTTTCCGAATTACTGCAGATTTTATTTTGATCGTGTTAAAATCAGAACACGTTTTTTCGCTTCCCGAGAGCACTGGCATAAAAATTAACGTCGTTTACAAGAATTATAAATCATGAGCATGTTTCCTACCCCAGCTTGAAACTTAGCTAGCGATTCATCAGATGTAGTATAAAAAGAAAAAAAATACAGCGGCCGAAAGGGCTTTCATTTCAGTGCTTAGAAGCTTACAGTTTAGCTTCCTTCTCGAGGGCTAAACCGTTGCCGGTCTCCACATCTTCGCTTCCATCTTCAGTGGGGACCTAACAGAGATGGAAAGAAAAATATCACAATGGTCAGTAACTGAAAATGTGCTCTATCCGTGGATAAAGGTGAGGGCGAAATGTAAACCTCCTTGGGAGATTGGGCCGAGCGCCCAATCTCACAATTTCTCCATACAGTGTCACCCTCCAATCAAATATAAAGGTCATGGGAATAAAGGAAATGATCAGCAATTTTAGAAGCTCCAGATTGTCAATCAAATTCTCCTTGTAAGTACCTTAGGGAATGTAAACAGAACAGAACAGTGTGGAGAATATAAATACTCATGTTAGGGTATAAAGGGTTAATAGCCACCAGGAAAACATCATACCTCCCAGTAATCTTCATCATCGTACATCTGTTCTCTAGAGGGTGGATCAAAGATTTTCCACCTCACAATGAAACCTACGTGAAAAGACCAGAACAGAAAAAAAAAATTAAAAACCTTTTCCTTTAAAATGTTACTGCTAGATTTCAGAGATATTCCGATATCAAGTCACTCCTAAGAGGCAAAAAAGAAAAAAAAAAAAAAACCTACAGTTCTCATGTCCGTATTCAGTATTCTTGAACTATCGGTTAGATTGTAACGCTCGCTGACCATACTTCATTAATTTCTTTAAGTTTTTTTTGTTTTTTCATTACAGTTATTTACGAGCAATCTCTTCTTTTCGGCGAATTCCGTTGTGCGAGTCAATAAATGAGTGAAAAAAAAATTATGTTAGTTTTTTTCACTGATTTTTTCCTGACTCGCACAATAACAGACTTCGCCGATGAGGAACGACAGCTCGTAGTCCAAAAGTTATTGTTTATTTAGACGTTACCGCTATGAATAATATTTAGCGCGACTTTTTTTTTGTGGGAAACAAAATTAAAATAATAAAGCCAGACGATATCGTAAATTTCATTCCGAGAGGAGAAATAACACTCAGGTCTTTTCGCGCTTTACGTGTACGTGCCTAATTTCAGCATCAGTCTTAAACTTTTATTTCATTTGTTAGGAAGTAAAGCAATTCTCGTTACCAGTCACAATCCCCCCAATGACAGCAATTCCAAGAGCGACAGCTAAACCGGCGATCTGGTAACCAGCCTGAGCTTTGGCTGAGCGGCCATCTCCTGCATCAAACGCCACGCCCATGCCAACCAGCTTATTGTACTCAGTGGAATTCATCTTTGGAGCACGCGCACCCCACAGATTGAATAAGCTAAGGAAAAAAGAAGGGAAAATTATCTCTTCCCCTGGCTATACATAAATCATAGGCAAGCCTCTATGCAAAAGTTTTTCAGGATGCGCAAAGACCAGATATTTGCATGAACAAACCAAAAAAAGATCGCGGATGGCTTGAGATGGAAGAGATTAACCCAGATTGCAAAGGACTCAGTGCGTGACAACAGTATGAAAAGATAGAAAAACACCAAAGAGGCAGTACTAAAGCAAGAAGGATGAAGCACGGGAAGATTAACACGGACTGTAAATGACCGTAAAATATTGGTAAGGAATGACATCAATATACAAAAAAGACAATAGTACACCAAGATGAAAGAGGGATGGCTAAGGATGGAGGAGATGGACACGGATTTTGAATGACTACAAAATATTGGCTCAGCAGGATAGAGAAAAAATACCGTGCCATAAAAGGCAATAATATACCAAAAAGGAACAAGGACGGCTAAGGATGGAGACGATTTACATAGATTGAATATAATTACAAAATCAAAAACAGTTTGGTTTGGAATGATTCAAATACAAAAGACAACATCGAGCCGAGAAGGAACAGGGATTGTTAAAGATGGAAAAGATTTACACGGATTCCAAATGAAAAACATTCAGGCTTAAGTTATGACTTATTATCGGGTTACTATAACAAAAGGGAATGGTGCCCAGCTGGCCAAGATTGACTCATTTGCGCATGCCCTAAGTTTGATCGCCGTGTCGGATTCTACGAAATCATCTAAACGATAGGAAATATCTGACGTACCCATCGTATCCATATTTGTTAACATCCGCATGCGCAGCAGCAACAGCGCCTGCGATACCACCAAGGATTCCCGGCATTCCGTGCAGGTTATGTACACCACACGTGTCATGGGTCTTGGTGTATTTGGTCAAGAACGGCTGCAAAAGGAACATACGTCAGTGGATATGAGGTACAATTTACTTCACCAAAAACTAGATACTACGATATTCATTTACTGGACATGCCATGACTTATTCTTACTTACTGTCAAGTATGCGTATCCCACAGTGCTCAGTGCTCCAGCACAGCAACCAATCAAAAGAGCTCCCCAAGGACTGATTGACATATTCGACGCTGTTCCCACGGCAACACCACCAGCAAGGGTAGCATTTTGAACATGAACCTAAAGACAAGAAAGAAATAATTTTTAAACATTTGGCCTTCACTATCCGATTTCACTTCTCAATTCTCCCATTTTCTTCTACAAGACGTTTCATTGAAATTGTGGGGGGATTTCAAGTTAGCCGATAAATCTAAGATAAAAAAAAAGTCATTCTCTCTCACCATGCTCAATCTCCATTTTGTTCCTTCCCTCTGGAAGAGCGGTGAGAGTGCGAATGTGGTCACACAAGCAGCAGCCAATGAGAAGTACGTGTTGATGACGGAACGGTGTTGTGCAACGTAATCAGGAGCCACCAAGGCAGCGTTGAAACTTGGCCAGTACATCCACAGGAAAACAGTACCTTAAATGTCATAAACTGTTAATTCTTACATCACCAAGATCTTGCGAAAATTTTTCTGCCAAGTTCCATACAAAAATAACCTAGTTTATATCTTTCTCTCTTATCATCACCCTTCTTCTTCTGCGATAAGATGCATTAACATTGGAAGGAGGCTGATAGTTTCTAAAGAAACTGTTTGGGGCTGCTTTGGTGGGGGAAACGAAATAATTTGAATTTATTACACGACTCGGGCAGTCAGAGGGCCAATAACTAAAATCAACCAATCAAAATGCTCTATTTCCGGTTAGTATTGTCTCAGTATTGTACCGGGCACTGTCCCGAATGGTCCCGAATGATACCGCATTTGTGTCCCTTTGAACTTCAGTCGTATAATAAATCTCTTATTAACCAAGCTTGCTCGGGACCGTGCTGGAAGAATATCGGCCCTCGGTCTTTTTTGTACGGACCTCCCTGCGCTCGGTCCGTACAGTCAAGACCTCGGGCCGATATTCTCCCAGTACGGCCCTCGCGCTTGGTTAATAAGATATATATATCAACAAAGTTGAAATGGTAAATTGGCCACCGTCACGGTTATAAAAGCTGACGTTTCGAGCGTTAGCCCTTCGTCGGAGCGAATAGAATATTCGTGTTTTTCTCGTTGCCATGTTCCCACCAATTACGTTGCTCCATTTTCTGTCTTTAAAAGCACACAACCCACAATTCCTCTATTCGCTCCGACGAAGGGCTAACGCTCGAAACGTCAGCTTTTATAACCGTAACGGTGGCCAATTCACCATTTCAACTTTGTTGATATATTCAAACATTGGAAGGAGTTATGCCTTTTAGCCACACCTGGGAGTGAAAAGGTTTCGCCATCTTTACTTTTACGAGTTTTTTCTCCTGAACAAGATTTTCTTGGCAGCTCAGATGAAAAAAATTGGACATATTTCTCTCTGACAAGGGCCTTTGCCAAAATAATGACTTGCCAATCTTTTAACAATATTTTTTTTTAATGAAAATCAGCATTTGCTTGAAGTGTAGAAGGCTTTAGGGTAAATTACAACGAGAAATGTTTGTCACTCCCTTGTTTGTCTTATATGATGCCTTCTCCGACTTTAACAGTCCCTGTTTTACAAAGAGAGTCGTTTGGGAAAACTTAGTCTTACAAGCAACCTCTTTTTCAAGGTAGAAGACTTAAAAGCGTTATGTGAGACCAAAGCAGTCACTTGGTTAAAAAATAAACAGTCAAAGACTGCTACATGTGGCTATTGGTGCAGCAGTGGCACCGGGAAACATTGGGTCAAAATTGGGTCAAGATCGGAATTCTATTGATACACTCACTCACTCACTCACTCATCTCGACAACATCTATGGCTTCGCCTCCTATAGGAGGCAGTAGCCGCAAAAATCAAAGCTCGTAAAATCGTAAAGCATTGTGAATATTTACCAATCATCGCGAAGAGATCAGAATGGTACACTGATGCTTCCTTGGGACTGTCCAAGGCTTTTTTGTCGTGCAACACCCGGGACAGGGCAAGCCCGAAGTACGCCCCAAAGGCGTGAATGATTATGGACCCTCCAGCATCAGAATACTTCAGGAACTCAACGGCGATCAGCTCGTTGATGGCGTAAAATACCACTTCTAGGATACCAATGACCAGCAGTTGCAGGCGGCTCACTTTTCCCAGGACCGCTCCGTAAGTGATGAGGACCGTCGCAGCGGCGAACTCTGATGTAACCAAGCTACGTTTAGATGCAAGGAAAGAAGGATATGAGTCATAAAGGCTACAACTTTTTATGTCTTGCTCTAGGAAAGCTAAACCTTTTACTATCAAGATCTACAAATCAGTCCTTTGCGCTGTCTGGCGCACATTTGTTTTGATATTAGCTTGAGGACTCTGGAGTTGATTTAGGTCATATCTCATGGTTTGATATTATTCCTTTTTCTTATCCCCTTTTTTGCATGACAAAGAAAGTAAAGTTACGAGGGGAATTTACTTATTGGTCACTCCTTAGAGCAAAAGTTCCCGTCAGGAAGCGTTGATCATGCGCAACTTTCGAACTGTGGGTATGCTCTCATGTTCGCTATGCGTTCTGGGAAATATGAAATTCTCGGTCTTTCTGTCTGCCAGCGCCATCTCCTCGTGGTGGACCCTGGGTAGCTTGGTCATCTGACTAAGCTTTTACAGACGGAGTTCTGGCGTAAAGCACATTTCAATCAAGTGTCGTTAAGCCAAAACAAAAGTAACCACAACGGCCAATAACAAAAAGATAAATGTCATCAATGAGAAGACAACGAAAACAAGCAAACTGCCCAAAGCGCGGAAAAACGTCAGTTACCAATGAAAGTCGTGATTGGTTTTGGTTTGCATCTGATTGGCTGCGAAGATGACGCGAGTTTCCTAAATCAATCACAGAGCGAAGACCATGTACAAATGAGCATAACCCGGAAACAAATCTCACGGTGCCCTGTGAGACAGGCACTTGATTATCAGTGACAAATTAATATCCCAGATCCCAGCACAGGGTAAACGACTAATAGATTTATACAAAAAAGCGCATGGTCACTGCAATTCCTTAGCTCCGCAGGAAGCTTATTAAAAGCTTCTGCAGCTTGATCTCGTAGAGTGTTCTTCTCAATTTTGTTGGCAAGTTCTAATTTTGGTGCAGCTAATGACCTAAGACTATATCTATTTACGACGTGTTGCTTGAGTTTTAGTGGAAAGTCCTCATTGTAAAATGACTTGTGCCTAATGACTATGTGCCTTGTATAATGACTAGACCTGTATCTAGTTAGCATGATAACAAAGTAATTTGCATTTGAAAAGCAGCAACATCTCTATCATAACAAGGTCACCCTAAGCCTCACTCCTGTTCAAAGGCTTGGCCACCAAGCCCACAACTGTAGAAAGGACTATTGCTCCACAGCCTTTCACAAGAGTTTTGAATGGTAACAAAGAAGACCACTATGGCTCACAACTCTTTCTTTTCGCCGAACAGAATAGGAATGACCGATAAGGACTTCTCTTCACAACATCAATAAATTTTCGTGCTGAGAGGTTATGAGAGGAAAATGGTATATCAACTAGGGGAGAAACTGTGATTCAAGACTAAATTCTCAAACAATTACAACTAAAAAAAATGAAATAAATACATGGTAGACAGTGCCGACAATTGACACTTTGATCTTAAGAGTAAGACTCTGAAAATCTTTATTTTTGCAACTCAATTGGACCAGAAAATATCATCTACATACTCTGAAAATCTTTATTTTTGCAACTCAATTGGACCAGAAAATATCATCTACATACTCTGAAAATCTTTATTTTTGCAACTCAATTGGACCAGAAAATATCATCTACATACGTTTGTATGCTGAGCTCGATGTGTTCGTTTCCTTCACCATAAATCTGATTTAAGCCTCCAGTTACAATTGTACCCCACTGGGTGACGAGGGCAGCGATAAAGAAGTTGTATCCTACAGCACCATAGCCATACTTCTTCAGGAAGGTCATCAGAAAACCAAAACCGATGTAGATCATAACATGGACATCTTGGAACACTGTGGAGGAAACAAAGGGAGTTTGAGTATATCTCTGTCTGTATGGCAAGAGTTCAAGTACAGTAATAGCCCGCGTATAAAAACCTGGGTTTTAAGAACCTGTTAGGCTAAAATTTTCATTTTAAGCCCCCTCCACATAAGAACTGCCTCACGGTTAGCTCAATCGATAGAGCGCTGGACTGTTGTGCGGGAGGTCGAGGGTTCAAGCCCCAACCGGACCAACACTCAAGGTCTAAAAATAATTGAGAAGAATATGCTGCCTTTCTATAACATCAAGAAATGGTTAGATATTCTAGTCTTCTCGGATAGGGACGAATAAATGGAGATCCCGTCTCCTGCAGGGTTAGGGGTAGGAGACGTTAATTTCCCACACACGAGATTACTGTGTGATGGATGTCCTCCCCTGGGCTGGGATGGGTGGGTTTACTGGGCCCGCAGTAATTGGCGCAAGCTGTTGTGGTGTTCCTGCCTGTCGGCGAAGCTAATAAACTAAACTAAACTAAACTGAACCTATTTAGGCTAAAATTTTAAGTTAGGTTCTTATCAGTGGGGTTGCTGATGACAGCTGATGGCTCGTATGATGATATGATCAAACCTCAGGGGCTAGAGCCATACAGTTTTTAATTTATTTTTGTTTTTCATTTCTCCTCATCGCGTGAACTTGTTATGAATTTGGTATCAACATGAGTTTTTTTTTTTGCTATGTTTTGTTAAGGACAAACAGTATGCTGTACCTGCACTGAACTGCCTATAGGCACTGCTCTATGGTACAAATTAATGATTTATACTGTATTATGAGATGATACTTATAATATATGTAGTATATTCAGATGAAATTCATATGAAAATATAAGAACCTATTTTAACTGAACCTTGGCAGCCTAAATTTGCTTGAAGTACCATTTATTTAAGAACCTATTTAGGCTAAATTGAAACATTCAAGTTCTTGTACGCGAGCTATTACTGTATCCTATCTCCACTGAGGAATCAGTTCTCTTAATCCTTTACTCTTACATCAGTATGCTTATTTCCCACACTGTTCTTGGTGCATTTGCTTTCGTACTACCAAGGAAAATTTATTAGCAATCAGGCGCTTCTTGCGTGGGTGATCATTTCCAGTATTCTCACAACCTTAACTTCTGATTCAGGGGTGATACTGTGCGGAGAAGTTAGATGTTAGTCCATCATAAAGATTAAAGGATTAACCCCCAGAACTTCCGGTTCGCTTCCAGTAATGATCACGACTATAAATTGCCTTAAGGCTGGTTTTCATTAGCGACGGAGTCGGAGTCGTAAGAGCGCTTATGACCCAGTGAAAATCGAAACACGGAGTCGTAAGCGGAGTCATAAGCTCGACGGAATCGGAGTCGGAAGAATCAGAACGTTTCCATTTTCTTCCGATTCCGCTTATGACTCCGTCGCTTACGATCTAGTGAAAACTGCATTGTCAGAGTTGGAAGCAGAAGCGGAAGAATAAACCAATCACAATGCTTTATTCCAGGCCCACTAAAGTACAAATTTTGGCGCCAAAGACAACATGGAGGACGAAGAGCAACTTTGGCTCCTATTAATCATTATTTTGCGCAGGCAGAGACAATACAGGAATAATATCGTCCGAAAAAGAAAGAAATTTTGGGTTCGTGATATCTATCGACGTCGAGCAGCTTAGGAAGAGTATGCTAACCTCGTCAGCGAACCACGACTTGGTGATCGTGAATTGTACTTTCGGTAGGTTTCGAGTATTTTAACTCTTAATTTCATAATTTTACAGTCAAGCTCACACGTTTAAATTTGTTATGACTATTTGTGCATTTTGGAAAGATGGAATCGAGCATTGTGATTGGTTTATTCTTCCGCTTCCGCTTCCGACTCTGACAATGCAGTTTTCACTAGATCGTAAGCGATGGAGTCATAGGCAGAATCGGTGTTCTGCTTCCGACTCCGTCGGTTTGATTTTCACTAGTTCATATCGCTCTACGCTTCTGATTACGACTCCGACTCCGTCGCAAGTGAAAACCAGCCCTTAGAGTTTTTAAACCTTTTACAATCTAATATCAGGTTACCGCGTCAGAATTCCTTGTGATGCAATATATTTGGATTGGCCCCGCGCGGCGATGTAAAAGCTTTGCACGTTGTCAGTAATCCACACGCACGGAAGAGCTAGCGATTAGTGAACTGAGGTATGTCTGCAGCCACTGAGTATTTCATCGGTTTTCGGCATCTCATGGTCTCGGTAATTACGTTTCTGAGGACATCTTTTATGAGCTGTCGGAAAAACCGAAAACTCTCCCGGGATATGGGCAAACCCAATGGCAGAAGTTCTTGAAAATCGAGTTTTCCGGGTTCATGTGAAGAGCCCCTGACTATTTGTTATTCACCTAAAAAAATACACTTTCACAAAGATCTTTATAATGACTGTCACCTGATGTCGACACTACCCGAAAATTAGGGTGATGACCGCGAACTTAATACATGGATAGCGTAGCACTGTATCTATACCCGGATCATGAACTTTGTACGTGGATAGTGTAACATTGTATCTTTACCCACGGGATCATGAAACCTTCTCAAGTGTGCCGAATGCTCCTCAAAACTGCAGTACACTTTGAACGGTGTATGTTTAAACTATGCCCTGTCATGTACTTTAACACTTGCAGTGTGCTTTAATATCTTTGGTGAACTGATACACCTATTTTTTAGGTATATCTCTTTACATTTGTAGTACCGGAAATGTTTACTATTTTTTGTTGTTTCCTGTTGCTGTTTTTTTTTTTTTTAATAGTCTGCTCTGGTAGGTTGACTTGTCACGACGCCTGACGTTGTTGAAAACTTTCGATTTATAGGACATAATTTTGTTCCTCGTTTAGCTCGCAATTTAAGCAAGGGAGCGGGGTATTGAAAAAGGATTCGTGCGCGAAGAACGAAGGGAGCTTGAAATGCGAAGAGAGCGCCAGCGAGATCGTTAAAAAGTCTTAACAATATTTCAGGAACCCCAAGTTCTAGCGATCGTACGTCACTTACGCTCCGCGTCACGCGAACAAGAGGCGTGAGTTAGGTCTCTTATTTGGTAAAAAAACACTGATCTAAGGAATCCGTTATAAACATTTTTGGCACAAAGAAACCCTCGGGCCTATTGAGGTAGCTGCAGGGGTTTCATTATTGTCAATGTTTGTGTTAATTTGAACCGAGGCATATCTTAATGTGCCTTGTTTAAACTGCCAAAGTGGCGATATTGCGACCGAATGACAATTTTTTCCTTTCTGCGAATCTAAGAAAGCACAGGTAAGAAAAATTAAGACATCCTTCTTTCGTTAAAGTGGCCAGATCCTTTAAACAGCATGTATTGGGTGTGATCCTCTTAAAAAATGTTGTGCATTACTTATGGGAAATTATACTGAACATGCAAAGGAAGGTTTTTCTTGTGTAGCGTGATCTGATTGCAGTACTAGATCATGAGATTTCCACCTGAGGACAACTGTGTGACGCTTTCACTAGCTTATCTGAATTGTAGTTTTCTTTTAAATTTTCCACACTTAAATTCATTAGCATTTAAGTGATGTGCAACCAGGCGAGAATCTATTGTTACCGATAAGTGAATTCATTTTGCAACAAAGAAGCTCTTTGTGGCAAAGGACCTCTAATTTATGCCATGTGCGATGAAACATAACATTGTATGACCTTAAAATAAACGTGTTTTTGAATAATCATAACTGAAATATTGCCATCGATAATAGATTTCTGATGTTATTTACTTACGTTTCCTTCGCAGCTATACCACTCGAATAAAGTGTCGCAACAAAAACGTTTCATAGTTACAGAAATTAAGCGCTGCAGAGACTCTAGCAAATAATCATCGACGCGTCTGTCACGATCAGAATTCAAGGTCGTTTCAAATTGTTATCGCTGCGCGAAATCAAGCTTTTAATCGTTCTAAATGCTTTTTTGCAATCTGTGTATCAAATGTAATTTAAGAAGGGCAGAGGCGATCGGTTGCAAACCAACTATGGTCCTGTAGTTATCAATTGATATAACAGTAATAACACAGAATCTCCTATATGTATCGATCGAAGATATCACAAATATTTTGACCATATCGATACTTTTAAGATCTTACTTGGGTAATAAATCGAAATATCATTCGGTGACTGAGGTTCTTGCCGTTTCTGCCCCGTCACAGACTTGTTACTTCCAGCGGCTTCAGTTTGTTCAGCCACAGGTTTAGGAGGGAGGGAGTGGCCGCCATAATCAACAAGAACTGAAAACACGGCAATCAGAACAAGTTGAAAGACCATTGTAACAAGTGTAAACTTCACCGCAGTTCCATTACGGCGAGTTCGCTTGTGCGAAGGACTGCTTGATCGCAGTGGTTGTCGCTGTGAGGATTCCATAGTGTCATCCATCTTGGAGAGCAGTCAAAACAACTATTACTTCCTAACTGTTACCTCGCTTGAAAATATCAATAAGTCGACTTGCAGGGCACGTGACGTCCTCATTAAGAATATGTAATACTACACTAAGTGCCGCAGGCGAATTGTATCAGTTTCCGGGTACTGATTGACTATTCTAGCCGTCTTCAAGTAGCTGACGTCGAAATTGCCGTTGCTTAAAAAAGATGATTAATTTCCTTATAATGAGGCAAGAATCTATATTGTAGATTAATAATAATAATAATAATAATAATAATAATAATAATAATAACTTTTATTTATATAGCGCTTATATCCTGAGCTCATGGCGCTTTACAACACTGTGCGGGGGACTTTACCAGACTGCTAAGCAGTTTACAATCAATTAAAGGCAAATCTAACAATGCCCCCTCCCTCCCAATTCCCAGTAAACAGGCCAGACCACATCACAGTAATCTCGTGAGTGGGTTCTTTAACGTCCCCTGCCTAACTAAATTAACTAATTAATAGACGCAGGAGACGGGACCTTCGGTTTATTCGTCCTTATCCGAGAAGACTAGAATGTCTATCCATTTCTTGATGTTCTAGAAAGTTAGCACATTCTCCTCAGCTATTTTAAGACCTTGAGTGTTGGTCCGGCCGGGGCCTGGACCTCCCGCGCAACAGTCCGGCGCTCAACCAAGTGAGCTAACCGGGAGGCGGTTAATCGCGATGTCTACCTTCACATACCCGTTTGCCGCATGTAATTTGTCCCTCTGTCCTTGGTTACTGGCTAACAAGAGGTAATCTTACAACGCGACATAATTTCGTGATCTACATAAACATCCTATACTAGTTTTGACCCGAGTGGTGTCGAACTTCATACTGAAATTGCAACTACAAAATGGTGAAGCAAGTAGAAAACTATTTGCGCGATGTTTTTGTCACGCAATTAAGCCAAGCTTTATTCCTGCGCGTCCTTAATTAACGTAAATAGGGTCTTACGCGGGTCCGCTCAAAAGGCCGCTCATTCTCAGGGAAACTTTCGCCAACAAATTACTGTGACAATACCCAGAATTTGTTAATTTTCCATTTTTAATCCCTGGCTTTACTTAGTAAATCCAAACACATTTTTTTCGAAGCCAAGAATGCAAGAGGAAATGGAAGAAGGAGTTTTGATTAATGTACAGGCGGGACTCGCTGACGACCGACATAATACACGCGTTATATGCCCTCGAAGTTCCTGCGACACGCCCGCGACTGACTCGAGCGTTTGTAATTATTCGCGTAGGCTGACCCGAGCGTTTGTAATTATTCGCGTAGGCTGGCCCGAGCGTTTGTAATTATTCGCGTAGGCTGACCCGAGCGTTTGTAATTATTCGCGTAGGCTGACCCGAGCGTTTGTAATTATTCGCGTAGGCTGACCCGAGCGTTTGTAATTATTCTCGTAGGCTGACCCGAGCGTTTGTAATTATTCTCGTAGGCTGACCCGAGCGTTTGTAGTTATTCTCGTAGGCTGACCCGAGCGTTTGTAATTATTCTCGTAGGCTGACCCGAGCGTTTGTAATTATTCTCGTAGGCTGACCCGAGCGTTTGTAATTATTCGCGTAGGCTGGTTGGTTAGCAGATGTGTTTCAATCAAGTGACAAACTCGAATGCCAAGGTTCAAGAGTAAATCAAAAGGAAATCTAAATTTTCTACCCCATAAAACGACCTCGAAAATGTTGGCTGTTCTAACCACAATTATGTCAATAACTAACATGCATAATACAAGCATTAACAGCCACCCGACCCAGATGTGTTTCAATCAAGTGACAAACTCGAATGCCAAGGTTCAAGAGTAAATCAAAAGGAAATCTAAATTTTCTACCCCATAAAACGACCTCGAAAATGTTGGCTGTTCTAACCACAATTATGTCAATAACTAACATGCATAATACAAGCATTAACAGCCACCCGACCCCATAGTGGATGGGGTCGGAAACGATGAAATCTTTAAACAAGGAATTTAGGATAAGAAGCTTACTTACAAATCAAATTAGGTTAGCAGTTAAAAAAATTGTTATTGGGATAAACCGTTTACAGACCCTTCTTTCCCTCCGTCAACCCCCTTTAGTGCAAAGGCGAGTTGAGTACACACACTGAATCCTCAACAGCACCAAAGCGTATTTGTGTTGAGTAATGACATTTGTAGAGTTGTTGTTCAATTCTGCATTTTTTCTCTCTATGGTAGCTTGTCAGATTGAGCAGCATCCTTATATTTACTTCTTGTTGTTCCATTTTTATCATTCTTATTAGTTGCTTTGCTTCCCCTGGTATAATTTACGCGATATTGGATTACTCTCAGTGCTGTTGACATAAAAAAGGCATGGAACTTGGAACGATAAAAGATAGCAAATTTCATAACGCACTTAAAGTACGGCCTTACACTATCATACTGATAAAAAGCACTTTGAACGTTCAAAACACTTTTCAAATATTTAGAAATCAACAGCTTGTGGGAATCTCTAAGTAACATAGGGCAGAAAGCTGGCACTCTACAAAAATGCAAAATATTAATTTATTCTTGAAGACTGTTTGTTTGTTTGTTTTTGGTGAGGTGGGTTTGAAATCTTATACCATTTCACTTCGCAAACAGGGGCAACCTTAGATCTTTTAACAGCTTGAATTTTCAATTTCGAAAGCAGCTGTTAAAAATAATGACGATTTACTGGGACCCCTCTGATA
Organism: Stylophora pistillata; assembly: GCF_964205215.1. Lineage (NCBI taxonomy): Eukaryota > Metazoa > Cnidaria > Anthozoa > Scleractinia > Pocilloporidae > Stylophora > Stylophora pistillata. Next base: position 7,716,088 of record NC_142529.1, on the reverse strand, counting down.
GCGGAGTAACAAATACTGTGGTTAGAGGTTGGGAAGAAAGTGGGCGCTGGCCCATCTAAGTACATTCAAGAGACTTTTAAAATGTAGTCAGTCGTTCGCTGTCACAACTTGTGTTAATTTTTCATTCAGAGAGGCACGAAGACAAAGGTCAGACAACACTTAAGTTTGACGACTAGCTAGCATGATCCATATAAAATTTAAAAAATAGACATAAAATCAATTTCGAGTAACATTCTTAACTCGAGCTAAGCATTTCTGTATTGTACAACTCGTAGGGAATTAAGAGCATATAAATTTTCAAAAACAAAATTTCAGTCTGCGACGAATCCTTCAAAACAATGCACACTTTGAGGGGCTATGTCGAAACGTATTCAGTTCGATTGTGCCAAGATTATCAGATATCAAAGTTAGATTTGAAAGTACTTGAGATATAGAAAAAAATGCAGTTTATTTATTCACATTCATAGAAGTCAAGCGTAACCTACCACTAAAACAAAGTGCTTCATCAGAAAACAGTATTTGTCTCGTTCCTTCCATGACTCAAAAAAATAAAAATCGAAAAACATCATTGATCCCTCACGAGTGACCCACGCCTCGATGTCACGAGGACTTCACGAAAGCGCTAATATTTCTATTTCTGATCGATACGAAAGTCCTCTTTCCTATTATTTGCATTGGCGGCTAAAACTGTACAGCTTGCCAAATATTTCAATTGACAGATCTGGTATTTAACCGGCGTTGTTTGCAATCTGACCTTAAGGTCTCAAAATACGGTGTCCGTTTTCTTTGGTGGTTTCCGTTTTCAGATAAATGACTTGTTTAGTCTTTGAGCCGAGTTCTGGGCAGTCCGTACGTGACCAAGAGAAAACTAAAGGAAACCTATCAGAAACTTGGCCCGGAAATTCCATCTTATCAAATTTCTCTAACCTACGGCACAGCAGGATCCACTATAGATTTGACAGTTTTTTGGAGCATTTTAAATACAAAATGCTTTTCAATTTTACCAATTACACGAAAAACGAGAAGTATGTAATTTTTCCTCTTCTTGGATATCTTTTTCCAAAGGATATCCCACGGATATGAAGAAGAATCACTGCTTTGTTGATTGACGCTTAATGAATAACTTGTGCCATTTTACAAGCTCTTGCTGAGGTATTCCACACCCAACACATTCTGGCCGCTTTAGTTGCAAATATTTCAGACGCGTGCGAAATTCTTACAATGAATAAGTTGCTCAGTTTTATGCAGTCGACCAAAAAGATTACTAAAAAAATTAATTTGAGTTCTGAAACTGGCGCGCGGGAAAAAAAGGCTTTTCAAGGTTGTTATGGTCTGTCTGGTAGAAAACATGAAAGTTTCCTCTACCCGCTTTTTTCGCAATATATCGGATCTAAATATATCAGTAACAGTTATGACATACTCCTAGAACTGCTGTCATAAAACAAACTGAAGAAAGCCCTTACTTGGATAATATATGGTTACATCGTTTACGGCGAGCGTCTCAGAGGAATTCTGAACTGATCCTCCGGAACCTTTTCGCTTGTGCGGTGGAGAAGCGTGTTGGCCATAATCAACCAGGACAGAAAACAAAATCACCAACAGCACCTGGAAAATACCACAGATTAAGGAGAATTTGAGGCTCATTTCTAGGTTTTCTTTCTCAGTTCTTCGCTGTTAGTTTCGCGATGGTTGCAAAGTCACAGTCTCAGAGGCGCGCTGCAGGCTGCCGGCGACGGGGATGAATAAGTGAGCGCACGCTTTGCGTCAATGAGCTAACAACAGCGGAACGTGAAACTTGCAATATGAACCTCCCCTATTGCAAGGAATCGTTAAATGATTGGATATTTACCGCGTGAGCAGATTTCTCATGCCTCGTCAGGTCACATCACGCGATAAATAACGATACAATTTTCAAGGGCTTTCTGTAATCAGTTGAACTTTAAACTCATGAAAAAGCCTTTAGAACGCCTTACTCTCACCAAATAAGCTCATGGTGGATAAGAAGATAAAAAATAACATTTTATTGACAGCTATCATCTTTGCTGGGCAGACACGAAAATTAATTTTGCGTCTAGGTATTGCCAATTGATAATCCAAATTGTTGACAGATGTTCATCAATGATCTTTATTCGCCGCTTCAATCGTAAAAATTTTTTGATCGCTGGAAAATTTTCATCGGTCAACACCTTTTCACCGAAAGTTCAAGTTATCGATTAAAAATGCATTATTGATTTCAAAAAACAATCTGAAAGGCGAAAAAGATTCAGTGAGTTCCCCGCTGTTGGAATGTCATTGAACATCGCGCAAAAAGGCACGATTGGGGAAAAACAGCTGCTGATCATGTGGTAAACAAAAGTGTACCGCAAGCGGCACGTAATGCAGTAACATGTTTGCGGTGAAACGATAAAAACGCGGTCAAAATGGGAAGTGCGTGGATAGGTAAAGCCGATTTATTCATAGCGCCCACCCATGAGAGTAAAAGGAAATTAAATTTTCCTTTAAAAAATGCACAATATTTGAAGCGTGAGGTCAAGGGGAATGGTACAAACAGGCAAAGCGACTGGGCCGGGTGTTTTGCGAATGTTGGGTGGGTGAAAGCTGCGTGTATGAGGAGTTGTAGTCGAAACTTTAGAAGCAAGGTATCGGAGGATGCACCAGTTTATACAAAGTTGGACATCTGGTGGGGGTTGAAAGTGCAAACAACTCGGTCAGAGGGTCGGTCAGAAATCTTTTCCCAATAAATTCCTTCCTGCATTCTCTGATTGGTTGCAGACAAGTCCCTAAACATAAGTTCCTCGACCAAACAGCTCTTGCACGCTTAACTGTGCTCCTTTTTCGCTTATGCACCCCTCATCATATGCTCAGTTTCGCTGACCTTTGGAGTCCGCTCTTTGTTCTTGCCCTAGCCTGCGGAACTGACGTTTGTTTGTGTTTTTCGGGCGAATAGAGGTTGGTGCGAGACGAGGACGAAGCAAGTCGAAGCACGAGGCGCGAAGCACAAATCACGCGCGATGGAAAGGAAAAACGAGAACATTAAGTACGTTTCCTCTCACACCCCCTTCCTCGCGCGTGACTCGCGCTTACCTCTAATCGCCTGATTAGTGCGAAAAAATTACGCCTGTTCTGCAAGCCATTTTGAAGGCTATTCCTGCCCAAGAACACCAGGAAGGTGCGTTAGTTCTTTCCCGGACAGCTGTTTATCGAGCCTACTCTCCTTGTTGAAGTGTGAATCCGTGCGTGTGCAGCGTGGAAACGGAGCCTTGTTATACGAACCGGTATCTCTTTCGACTGCCTGCTAACAGCTTGCAGAAGCTTTCCCTCAAACTTCAAGGTGAAGAATCCTTCTTGCATTTTGCCAACGGTGATAGTGGCGTTACTAGTTATAATAATAACATTGATATCAGTAACAATAATTAAGATGATAAATATATAGTAAAACAGTGGATAGCGGTGAAGGCGCGCTCTGATTGACTAGTCAAACTCCGAATATCCTTTGCTATTTACCTCCGAGCAACTCGGGAAAAAATGGCGTGCCGGTTTGCATCCGTGACAAGCGAAGAAATCACTCAAATAACGACGAAGCAGTCCCTGAAAACACAGAAAGCGACTAAATTTGGTTTGGCCGTCTTTAAAGGTGATGGGAACTGGGAGTTTATCGATAAAAACCAATGAAAAAGGTTTTGTCTACAAATGCAAATTAATCTTGCGTAACCTCACTTGAAAATCAAAGTTAAATGGTATTTTTCACAGAATGGTTTCAAATACAGAAAGAGTTTGCAACACCATTTGAAGAAATGTCGCCACCAGAGCTAAACAAATGTCTTGAGAAATTTTATCTGTCAGCGAAAAAACGAGACGGCAGGTTTTACAACAAAAAATCACTTACCGCGATCCGAGCCGCGTTGGATCGTTACGCGCGGGAAAATATTGGAATCGTTGCTGGAATGTATGAATTAAAATCATATTTTTGGTGGTGTATATTATCTCACTGTTTTAGTCTATACTAAAACAACTATTCACCTCAGTGTCGGTGGTTAGCGGTGAATATTTAACTCGCCGCTTCGCGGCTCGGTAAATATCCATCACTAACCACCTCCACTTCTGTGAATAGTTGTTAATTAGATTATGATATTCTATGGCTGTGTTTCACAAGGACTGGGAACTACCGAATTCACGAATTTGATTGGCTGAAATCAATATTGATTTCTAGATTTTCCCATCTAGAACGGCATCTAGACCGGTCTAGAAAAAAAAGGTACAAAGAATATAAAAAATTCGCATATAAGACACAGCAATATAATAAACATCTTATTAACCGAGCTAGGTCGGTCTGTATGGGAGAATCTTGACCTCGGTCGCTGGTACAGACCGAACGCAGTGAGGTCTATACTGGCGACCTCGGTCAAGATTCTCCCATACAGACCTCCCGCTCGGTTACTAAGAACTAAATATTAATAATAATGACATTGATGATGATGAAGATGATGATAAAGACGATCATGACGCTTATTGGAAAGTTGTCTTTCGAGAAAATTTAGCGCAAAAATTATGCTTTAAAAGCACTTAATACGAAATGATTACAAGCCATAGTTAACTCGGGAAAATTATTTTATGACAATGAGTGTTGTGCTGTATAAACGTTTTACGAGTTATAGTTAGCCAATGATTGTCACGTGACTACAAACTCTTGTTCCTTCTCACTGCCCTCCCCCCTTGGGCGTATTCCTCTAAGATGGCGGGCCTGGCCGGTCGGACAATTTGCTGCCGTCGTTTTGTCGGAAAAATTCGTTATTTACACACCAGTAGGGAATGTTTTGACCAGTATAAATGCGTAGCTGTAAACGAAGTGGAATCCTTTGTAGAGCGATGCATGAGCGCGGTTGGAACACCTTTAGAACATTGCAAAGCTTTGGCGCAAGTTCTTGTTGCCGGCGATGAGAGAGGTCATTTCAGCCATGGACTCAATAGACTTGGTGAGTTCTGGTCAGAGTAGATGTATTTGCAGGCAGAGAGGAAGTAATACTGTTTCAATTAGGCAAGATTGCATTCGTGTAGATTTGATTTAATAATGCACGAGCCATAAGCATGGAACTTAATTTTTGCAGACAATCGCGCAGACATTCTTACCTTTAACGACAATAAAGACCTCGGTATCAGCTGTTAGCATGATAAACCACGCAACATAGTTATGCAGTATTAGAGCTTAAAATTACTAGGAAATCTAGGGCCAGTTTTAGCACGTAAATGTTTATCTATGTAATCCAACTACAGTATTTAAAAATTTCAAGTTGTCACTTAAAAACATTACTCAGTGTCATGAACCTGACTTTCTGCGGAACGAAAACTCCCTTCTTATTATTTTCAATGATTAAATGAATGAGAGATTTTTGCTTTTTTTCCCTGATCTTATCCCTTAATTCTGCTCGACTGTCACGAATAGTTAGGGTGAAATTACTCTTTAATGGAAGAGTTGACCCACAACCAATTTTTCTTTAGCAAGCTGACAGTTGCTTGCAAATGTTATTGAACAACAAGCAGGAAAGCTGATGCGCTTAATAATTTTTTCATACAAATTTTAGAAATGTATGTCCATGATATAAATGTGGGCTCCACAGTTGTAAATGGAGACCCTGAAATTGTCAAAGAGACCAGTGCTACAGCATTTGTTGAGGGAAACAATCTTCTGGGGCCAGTAAGTGTGCTCTTATGTTTTTCTTTAATTCCACCCTTTGACCCCAAAGAGCAACTACTATTTAATTTCTCCATCTGATACCACCCCTGAATCAAATATCAAGGTCCTAAGACTAAAGGAAATGATCACCAACTAAAGAAGCTCTTGATCATTGAACAAATTCTCCTTGTCAGCACCTTAGGAAATGTATAGAGAACAGTATGGAGAATATGCATACTGATGTTAGAGTGTGAAGGGTCGATAGAAAGATGTGGCCAATGCACTTACATCATCTTTTCCTCCCTGCTGTAATGATCTTGCGGTGATTATATTGGGGGGCTGCAACTGTGTAATTTGTCACAGAAAGCCTAGTGCATGGGAATAGGTCTTCATAGAATGTTTTCACTATTCTAGTCACTCATAATATTAATTGGGAGGTAACAAGGGTGTGAACTTGTTATTAGCAGAATCTACGGTTATTGGCAATTAAAAATGTTATGACAGGAGTCTTTTTAGTGTTATCCACCCAAAAGTGATGTTCTGCCTAGTTGAACACTTAGTTGATTATGTGAACACATTAAATTTAGGAGTGCTAGGAAGGATTTTTCATCCTTTGAGTCTGTTTCAAATTGGTATTTTCAGTGTTGGTTTTTGTGGAGGGAGAAGGGGATTTTGGCTAGGATGGAAAAACGACCCAATCATTGTCAGCCTATAAGCTCAGGAAAGAACTTTTCAGTCACAGGTCCCCCAAATTTATCATGGGTGGACAACTGAACTTCAGATTTTTTTTGTTAGGCATGAATTTGTATCTACCGATGAAGCAGTCCTGAATTAGAAATCTCAATATCTCTTTTGTTTCACATAACAGGTTGTTGGAAACTTTTGTAATGATTTGGCCATGAAGAAAGCTCAGGAGACTGGAATTGGTTGGGTTGCTTGCAAAGGTTAGTAGGAAATGCCAACTTTTTAAATTATTATGTTAACTTTACCATGATCCTTTGCAGGGTCACTAATAAACATTTGTACTTACAAGCATTTTAATTGGTACTTAAGAACTTTTGGGGAAAAAAACATGACCAAATACTATCAAGTTTTACTTTAACTGGCTAACAACTGTTGTTGGATGGAATCAGCAATAATCATGATACCAACTTGAATATTTCCATTTAACAGGAAGGGTACAGCTCAGTGAACTTGATGTGACCTTTATTGTCCAGTTTGTTATTGGTACTCATTTTGCAAAAAAATCAAATAATATTTTGTCACTGTTGTAGGTTCTAACCATTATGGCATTGCTGGTTGGTATACAATAAGAGCTGTTGAGAAAGGACTTATAGTAAGTAAATTGTGAGTCTCTCTGATTTTGTAGCTATCACCAGCAAAGTGGAACATTTATTTTTTTTTTTTTTACTGCCTTTTTGTGTGATTCATATTGGATTTTAATGGTTTGGTGGTACTGAAAAATTAGCTTTTACATGAACACTTTAACTCCCAGAGGCAATTGACACGTGAATTCTCTGTGTGATATCCATACCAAATCCAGCAAATAGGTAATGGGCATGCTCAAACTTATCAGTGTCAGGTAGAAGTTACCATGATCTAGCACCAAATTCTCATAACTAATTTAGAAGGCATTTATAGCAGCCACAGGGGAGAATTAATTATCAATCAGATCTTGGAAGTTCAAGGGTAAGATGTGATATCTCGGCCTGTGCATGGATTTTCTCTAAACTTACATTTTTTTTCTCAGGGAATGAGTTTTACCAACACGTCACCACTGGTTGTACCTACAAGAGCACGTCAGGTACAGAGGCTGTTTCATCATTTTTCTAGATTTTGCTGATCCATAAGTATTGTTAGCTTGCTGGACTCATAATCCGCAATAGGTCTTCTTTGAGTCCTGAAAAGGGTTATTGTACTTAGCTCTTGGAAAAGACTTTTTCTTCCCCTATTATCCCCTGCATCCAGGAGTATGAAGGGGTACCCATGACCTATCAGGGAAGCCTAATGAAATGATTAGAGGGAGGGGTTCACAGTCAGTGATGAATTAGCATATTGCTGTTTGAAATACTCCCACTAGCTTCATGCGGGAAGTGTATCATTCATTAAGCACTTCAGATTGATGAATTCTTTGGCTACAATGACTTTATTTAGATGGTCTGTGCAATTTTTCGTTACCTTTACACCCTAAAAAAAGTATTTGTAAATTGTATTCTACTTATTACTGTTCTCTCTTCATTTTCTCTGGTAATGACATGGTGAAGTTATTTGACAATCAGGAGCTTCTTTAACTTGGTGATCATTTTCTGTACCCTCCTGAGCTTTATATTTGATTTAAGGGTGATACTACAAGGAGAAAGTAATAAACCAGTCACTCTTAAGAGTTAAACAGTTAAGAGGTGGGGATTACTCTAACTTGTGCTACTAAAAACCAGCTTATTCTCCTGCTACTGCAAATTCCTAGAACTTAAAGAGGGAAGTGGTTGGTCAGCGGTGAGTGACCAAGATGGACGTCTGAAATTAAGCTCCGCTGTCTATGCTCAAATATACAGCTTAATCACTTTGTACATATAAATTTTTGATCACGGTTTCAGAGAAAAGAACAGTGGCTTGTGGAGGCCCACAGGGCTCCGTGCTTGGCCCATTGTTATTTTTGCTATAAACTATATCTATAATGCCTCTGAGAAATTTAAATTTCATTTGTTTGCTTATGACACCAATCTCTTGTATGGAAATAGCTAATTTTGTATGTTTATGTTGTCTTGTTTTTATGAATTTATTTAATTTAATTATTTTATATATTTGTGCATTTATTTATCTGCTGTTCTTTTTCTTTTCTTTTTATTCTTATACTTAAGCTGTAATGATCTTTTCATTTATAATTTGCTTTAGACTCTTAACAAATTGTTGTCACTGCCTGCCACGACTAGCCTGTTCTACTTGCAGGCAGTGTCAATTATGTAAGGTTTTTCTTTTTCTTTATTTTTTTCTTGAGTAATTTTTAATCATTGTAACCCCCCACCCCAATGCAAAATAAATTGTTGTTGCTGAAATTGTCTCAGCTTCCGATATGACCATGGAACATGATTCCCAACATGACAATTAACCCTTCACTGAAAGTATTAACAAACTTCTTGCTATGGTAACTAAACTGGTCACAGCTTGGAGTACTGCTCAGAAACAAAGAGACCTGTGACAAAATTAAGAATGGACTCTAAGTATCTTATAATGTGTATTTTTCAGTCTACATTGGGCACCAACCCTTTGTCACTAGCTGCCCCAGGAAAAAACGGTGACAGCTTTGTTCTTGACATGGCAACAAGTGCAGTGGCTCTAGGAAAGGTGAGATCAAAGCTCAGGAATAAAATTGCTCTGGTCAAAAGATGAATGAGATTTTTACTTTTATGATAACTGAGTGCAAACCCACATGTAGTATCATAAGAAAAGTAGTGTATTTTTGGTGTTTTTTTGATTAATGTTTTTTTAATTAACTATAATGAATAATGTTATAAACAATCTCTTAATCCAAAAACACGCATCAAAAAAATTTACTGCATTTCACACAAAATAATAATTATAAATACCAGTGGTGTTTGACTGTTCTGTTATTTTAGATAGAAATGGCAGATCGGAAGGGAGTTGAAATACCACATGGATGGGCAGTGGATTCAAAAGGATTGGTAAGAAAAGTGTTCAAATTTCAAGAGAAAAATTGTAGGAGTTTAGGCTTGATGAAAGTTTTAGTCCTTTTAAGTATTTTTTTTTTTTCATGTTAACCCTTGTAAAGTTATGTCATATACACCGAATGCAAATATGGCATCCAATTTGAGTTGCCATTGTTCTGGACTCACTAGCCTTGTCTTCACGTGGAAATACAAAAGGATTATTACATGTATGAGAGGCTAGTCAGTCCAGAACAATGGCAACTCAAATTGGACGCCATATTTGCATTCAGTGTATTCTTTACCAAAAAATACTTGTTAGTTGGATTATTTTGTTTAACAAAATTTATGACAGAGGTTATTGTTATGATATATGATATTCTTACCTTTGATCTTTTAATCCTTTACTCCCTAACATCAGTATGCATATTCTCCATACTGTTCTCTATACATTTCCTACAGTGCTGACAAGGAGAATTTGCATATCAATCAAGAGTTTCGGTTGTTATTGATCATTTTCATTCTCCTGACCTTAAGGTGTGATTTAGGGGTGATATTGTAAGGAGAAGTTAGATGTTAGTCACTCTTTAAGAGTTAAGGGGCAGTCAGACAGGTAGCTGTTGTCACCGATTAACAATATTTTGCTTTTTTATTGTATATTTTATACAAATAGATTCCAAGTTGCCATGGGTCTGTTCATTAATAGTAGATCACAGAGGACATCAAAATGTAGTAAGAACATTGATCATTCAGTAACACACTTGGCTGTGCCTTGTGTGCCACTTATTTGTTCTCACCACATCTTGACACGGCAACATGGAATCTGTTTATTTACTATCTGACAATCTTTTTTTTTTTTTTTTGTCAAAGGAAACTGTCAATCCTGAAAAGGTTTTATCAGGAGGAGGCCAATTGCCTCTTGGTGGAACAGAAATAACAAGTATGTTAACATAATGAACAGCCTAATTTGAATCTTTCAGTGTATGAGAAGCCCGTGTTGAATTTAACTTACCATGCCCAAGGGAGGACACTTTGCTTTGCTTCTTGGTCATGCACTGAAAGAATCGTTTTATTTGATGTCAATTTTGTGGATGTTTGTGGTGGACTCACTTAGTTGAGCCTCGTGATTTCACAACATTTTGATCACTGTGATGAAAAATATTGTTGTCTCAATAAGAGTACAGACAATGCTAAACCACTCTTGATTTGTTAAATGCCAGCTTTTTTTTTTTTTTTTTTTTTTTTTTTTCATCTTCATAGTTTGTCTCATTCTTGGGTACTTTTGGGTGGTCAGTTTTAATCACGACAACCAGCTGATCCCAATGTCATCATCATTATTTTTATTTCTGCTAATCAACGTGAGCAATATTCCTTAATGGTGGGTGCAGGATAACGGCCCCATCAATTTAAGTTGAGGTGCAGTGTCGAACCTATTTATTTCCCCATAAATTGTGACTTAATAGTTAGCTTTTACATTTCCCTGATTGGTGAGATACAATTACCTAGCTTTATGACTATAGATCTACATGTAAGTTAAGTTAAAAGCTTGAATTTTCTTCTTTTTTTTTTTTTTTTGCTATTGAATTTTGCAAAGGGGTATAGGGAAAGTCCTTATGGCTCTCTTTTATGGGTGTTGTTGTTTGCAGGTGGTTTCAAAGGATATGGTTTAGCAATGATGGTTGAAGTGCTTTGTGGCATCTTAGCAGATGCTGCATTTGGTCCCAATGTACGAAAATGGAAGGGCGATGACAGGGTGGCTAATTTAGTAAGTAGGGGTACTCTCTTTACTTTTACAAGGATTGTTTTGCAAAATGACAAATGACATTGCATTTATGTATAGAGAGGTTTTTGGGAGGATGTACTAATTGACATTGATTTTACAAGCAAAGATGGTTTCAATCCATCTTAAAAAGGGGCCCTTACTGCATATATGAATTAATTTGAAGAAAGGCAAGGTTCCTTTTTTGTCAAGTTTATGTGGAATGATTTTAGCCTGGGTCCAGCTGTTCAAAAGGCTGGTAACACTATCCAGCAAATAAATTGCTATCCAGTCAGCCCAATGGATAGCTATCCACCACCCAGTTAGCCCAATGGATAGTGCACTGTACTGTTGTGCGGGAGGTCAAGGGTTCGAGCCTTGGCCGGACCAACAATCGAGGTCTTAAAATAATTGAGAAGAATTTGCTACCTTTCTAAGTCAAGAAATGGTTAGATATTCTAGTCTTCTCAGATAGGGACGAATAAATGTAGGTCCTGTCTCCTGCAGTGTTTGGGTTGGAGACATTAATTTCCCACACACGAGATTACTGTGTGATGGATGTCTTCCCCTGGGGTGGGATGGGTGGGAAGGTGGACTAGCTCAAATGGTTCGTATGTTCCCTTCTAGTCCTTCCCCACTGCAAATTAATGCAGTGAAAATGGAATAAATTAAATTAAGTGTCAAGGAAGCTAACCATGCTCTCCACTGAATAGAGATTCATCCAGTGGATGGCATGGTCCACCCTTTGAACAACCAGGGCATGGTCCAGTTTTGCCAAATCATGCCCCTTCTGGCTTCATTTTGTCTTCACGCTTCAGAGTGTTGAATCATTTTTTGGTAAATTCTTCAGATATTAGATTTTAGTTCATCACTCTTATTGGAGAGTCATGGGTTGAACTCCCAAGATACAGAGTAGGGTGGAACTTAACAGGTGTGCAAGGCCATGGTGCTCTACATGTGATACTAAATGGTTACTGCTTAGTTTTGCGGCTTCCATGAGAAAGGTGATGTTCTGGCATGGACAATTACCTCTCTAGAAATTAGGCTTTCTGTGCTCTACGCATACACCAAATTGAAATATGGCATCCAATTTGAATTACCATTGTTCTGGACTTACTAGCCTTGTCTTCACGTGGAAACACAAAAGGATTATCGCATGTGTGAGAGGCTAGTAAGTCCAGAACAATGGCAGTTCTAATTGGACGCCATATTTTGATTCAGTGTATACCAGGGCTCAACACTAACGGTAGCCCACTAATCACAAACTAGTAGAAATTCAGTTTTGGCTAGTGGTTTTCAATTTCCACTAGCCAGTAATTGGCTAATAAACAGACCGAAATTGTCGTAACATCTAAAAGCACCTGAGATGTCACTAGCCACTTGGCTAGTAAGTTGAAAAGTTAGTGTCGAGCCCTGGTATACTGACTTATCAAGAGCGTTAAGCATTTTTTCTTCCTTAGCTACCTGTAATTAGTCTACTTCTAACTTTGATATAGCTAATTGTTTTGAATTGATATTCATTTAGGGTCAGTGTTTTGTTGCTGTTGATCCTAAAGCTTTTTCAGAAGGGTTTGAGGACCGCATGCAGTCACTTATGGATCACTGCAGAAATCTGCAACCGGTAAAACCATTTTAGTTGTCTTCTCAGGCTAAAACAATGCACCTAACTTTGGTTTTAATGTTATTAAGAACTAAATTATGAACCCAGTGTCCTGTACTGTGCCTTTCTATGGCTCTCTAAAATATTGTTCTGCCTCTCCCCCTCCCTGTTCAACGTCTCATTTTGTTCAACCTCCTTAATTTTGGCAATGTATTTTGGCCCATTTCTCTCTGATCTTGTAGTGTTGGTAATTACTATTAATTTGGCTGGTTTCTCAGTCAGTCATTTATGTGGGTGCAGTTGTTCAAAAGCAGATAATGCAATCCATGGAATAAATTGCTATCCAGTAGATAGGTCTGAAAAAAACAAACTCGGCCATCCACAGGAAAGAGAGTTATCCAGTTATATCATTATACTCACCCTTAACACAACTGGAACCAGGGCAGCTTACCAATTACGCACTCATTCTGTCAGATCAGCCAGTGAGCCATGCAAGTGGTTTGATCCTTTGTCAGTTGCTCATTTTTCTTTTACAAATCCCCCCATTGTTTATATATTCTCCCTTAACAACTTCTCTATCAGATCAGTCTTGCTTAATATGTGATGATATCTAAGACCATGGCACTCAATTATTTTGGAAAGAGGTCTTTTAGGGAAACAATTACAGCCTAGATTTAAAGGCCCACATCCTGAAAGAGAAAAAAAAAATTTGTCCAATGTTGACTGCAACATTATAATTCCATAGGCAGAGGGCGAGACTGCTGTACTTGTAGCAGGAGACCCAGAGAGGGCCCACATACAAAAAGTAAAAGAAGATGGTGGTATTCATTATCATGTTAATTTGCTGGAAGCTATGGTATGTCAGTATAGATGCCAGTTTAGTAAAAATATTTTGATCAATGAAATGCTGGTGTTGGAAAGTTGTGAACTTTAAGTATTTTAAGTCTTTTCGTTATATAGACATCAATGAAATATCAGAATTTCTCCCATTTCAAAAACTTCATATCTTCAACCTGCCCAGTAGACATACAGCTGTTTCATTTAGATCTTCACACATAAAGGTAACAATGCCATCATGGTAACCATGAGGTTTATCAACATGGCAGTTTTCCTTCTCCCAAAGAGTTTTTTTTTTTAATTTATGAACATCACTAACTAAAGGTTTACTTGAACCATTTATAATATTATCAGCTCTGAAGGCTGAAATTGCAATTTCATATCCTCCACCTGTAATAGACCCTTTTTCTCTCGTTTAACTCTGTTACCTTAGCTGATTGAGATGTTACTTTTCTTCACAAGTTCATTACATCATCCAGAAAGCTGGTGATGAGAAAAAGACAAACATTGTTAAGGGGGAGGGGGAGGGGGCATAGCATTGATAAGACACCAAATCTTTTTACTGTTGCTATGAGGCAGCACAGAGCAGCTAGATGGAGAACTGCAAAGCTGATCAAGGGAGTTCAAGAATTATGATGTTCGAATAATGAATAGTAATATTGAAGTATTTTCTCTCTTTCTCTCTTTCTCTCCTTGTGATTCTAGGACAAGCTTGCGGACCAGCTTGGTGTGCCATGCATGCCAACAAAGTAATGCAACTCATGCATACATTACATTACTCCAGTCTTCAACAAAAGTTCTTTTACCAATGACCTCGTGTGCCAAAAAATCAACTTATTTTAGGACAAGGCAAACCCATTACAAAACACGCTAGTAAGATGCTAGCATAAGTGTAGGACGTCGTCCCCCCCCCTGCCAAGTCTTGTCAAGAAAAAACAATAAGTTATAATGATACATAACATGGTAGTCCCTGAAATGCAAGCAATATTCTAATACAGAATCTCTCCCCCCTTGCCTTTTAGCTTAGCTTTGTGAAGAAAGAATGATATTTTATTATACATACATATGAACCTGGCATTCACATAATTGACAGTACGACAGTTTTGTAGGACTCAAGTGAATCCCTTCTCGGCTCTGTCTAGAAAAGTTGATATTCTATTATTAGAGAACAACCTGTTGTGGCCCCCCCCCCCCCCCACCAAAAAAAATGCGAGTGTGGGCCTTTTCCCCTTCCCTCTCTCTCTTTAGCTTTATTTAGAAAAGTGACAATTTTATTCTAATGACAACTTAATGTGCCCCTAAAATGCCACTAAGACATGGTGTAGGAATTGACCCCCCTCATCTTATTTTTGTAAGGAGAAAGAAGTAGTTAATGTGAAATAACAAAAACTACTTGGTATGCTCCCAAATGTCAGGATAATGTTGTTTCAAGACCCTTTCCTCTTCATCTAAGCTTTGTGAAGAAAAAAGCTATCATTTTTACTATAACCGTAGAAATTCTCGCGCGCTAATTGGTCGAGAGCCATTGTCAGTAAGGTTATAGATCTTAATAATGACGTATCATGTCACGCAATGCTCAGCAATCTGTCGAAGAAAAATGTCTTCGCGTGGAAACATTTGCAAATGTCAGAAATGTGGACAGAGAAGAGTTTCCCAATTTTAAGACTGGGATGCTAGCAGAAATTTTTGAAGAATTGGTCGAAACGGACGATCATGTCACGCGCGTGTGATTTTCCGTAAACTTAGCCACTGAAGCAGGTTTAACACAATCTTAACTTTATTTAAAAAAAAAAAAAAAAAAAAAAATTGACATCAATTTGTTAAATACAGTAGTTAAAAAACAACCTGGAGTATGTTTTAATGTCAGTAAGATGTTAGTGTGGACCGATTTTGTGTGGGTTATTGGATAGTCTTGCTATTGCCACTTGTTAGAAAACGGACTCGGAAACGCCGAGTCACTGAGTGATAGGAAACTAGATTTATTAGTAGATATCTAAGAAATGAAAGCGCACAGGGAAGGGATAACATGCGTATGGTCACTCTATACAGTTTTGGCAAAAAATTCTTTAGAAGTATAAGAATTTGTTGTTTAGTAATTGTTAAATAGGTAGTTCTTAAGAAGTGTTCTATTGGAAAACAAAAATAGATAGACATCGTACGTTATGAAAGCATTTGCAGTAAGTTCGTTGTGATGAGTACTGGGAAGTACCTTGATATCCAGGTAATATAACAACAGGAGATGAAATTGTCGCCACCCCGCTTATTGGGACCAAATCCAAGTATGACTTGGTCACGAGTCTGCGCTTGACGCTAGTTACAGACACCTTTCGGGTTCGTATTGGTGCATAATACAGTTTTACGATTAACGCAGCGTTTATTCTTTCATTTAAATCCTTAAACTTTTCCAGTTTGATTTACTCCAGTTGATGGAGTTTCCACCCGGTAGTGGAAGGTTGGGGTTTAAGTCTTCAGTTCACCTTTTGCAATCCTTGTCATTTTCCTTCATCTTTTTGCTTTATCCGGTCTATTTTGGTGTATGTTCAATCTTCTAAACTGATATTTTAAGTTCCCTTGACTTTGGTTACTCGGTTCTGAAACAAAATTAAACTAAAGACGTCTGGGTATCCCTTGAACGTGTTCGTGATGGTAAAATAAACGTAGAGTTGTCTTAAGGTTTTCAAACTTACTTCGCCTAACACTTCACTATGTTAAAATTTTCCACAAGTAAAGCCGGTTGAAAGTGTCATTCCCTTCAAAGATTGTCCTCACGAGCTCTTCGATTAGTTACTACACTTGGTCTCGCGCATGCGCGATGGAGCATCGACGACGATTTGTAACTGGTCACGAATGACTCCGTATTTCTAACTCAGCCCTCGTACAGAGCGCCTGAGTAAAGACTTGAAGCGGGAAAATAAAAATAAGCAAATGGACTATGAGAAGTCGCGTTGCAGCTTGTCTGAAATTCAACTAATTACGCTTTTTGAAGATGCTAATTCTAGATCGGAAATGTGAGAGACTTCAAATTGAATTTGAATTGGAGTTTAGCGCAATTGGTGTTTTTTTTAACAAAGTCTTTAAGTACAAGTTTAATTGAAAAAAAGGGAAAAAAAGAGTTAATGGAGATGTTGGCCACAATTTTAGATGCAAATTTTCGTGTTTATAGAGTACATCTTATAATTACCATGGTAACAAAGCGTTCCCTTCGGCAAAATTAAAAAATTTTAGAATTTAAAAAATTATTTGTCATTTAAGGCGGAGGTACAGCTGAGATCACTGATCCGTCAATTGTCTTAAAATTGTAGGCCCACCACCAATTTACTTATACTTAATTAGGTGTCATTATAACTACCCTTTTTTCTTATAGAATTTCTCGATAGAGAATTCGCACCGTCAAAAATAAAAAAATAACTTCAATTAGGCTAAGAAAAAACCCAGGCTAAATTGCAATATATTATCGCGAGAAATTTTATTGTGATAGCAAAACTTGGCAGCTGTCTTCATAGCGCCTGAAACACATGTCAATCTTTAAACAAACGTCGCTATAGTTACAGCTTGCAAAGTTATTTCAGCTGCAAATGTCTGTTAGCTTTTTTGAACTCATCTCGCCAGCCTATCAATTATTGATAACAAACCACAGCAGGTCTGTATTCACCAAGCTGATGTTTGGAACGTTGTTGTGGGAACGTAGTAATATTTTCGGTATCAGCCCGTTGCGAAATCGGAAGCTCATAGAATATATTGTATCGGGAATGATTTCTCTCTCTTCGTCTGATAATCTTACACTCGACCTCATGACTTGAACGTGGACTGAAGATGTCTGACAGACCAGTTCTATGCGCAGCTTGTAGCGAGCCCAGTCCCGGGCCAATAAGGCGTTTATACTATCAGCCACGAAAACATGGTCCATTCTTTCCTATACTGGAACAACAGAAAGTTGGAATCAAAGCAAGTTTATTTGCCGGAGGACGAGTGGCCGTCTGTACAGGCTGTGCCAGCCATTTGCAAAGACAGTGGATCGCATTTGAAAAAAACTGGACTCCTTTGGAAAAACGAACCTACACACTCTTAGCAGGTATATACGATGTTATCGAAAGAGTCTGAATTTATTATTAGAGGCGAGACAATTCTGATATCTTTGCAGTTTATCTGAGGTTAAGTTATGAAATATATATGTATCGTCCGCGGTTATTAATCACCAAAATGAGCGTAAGTGAACTAGTGCTCGATAATGCAAACAAATGGTTGATACAGCTTCTCAGCTATCCATCAGTGACTCAGCATGAATGATTATTTGTTATGATGTTAGCCAGATAAAGCAAAGTTGCTCTACCAATTTATAAAACTGAGTTGCCTCTATCGTAATGAAAAAGCCGTATCGTCTGTTTTCGTCGCGTCCTACCATTGCTAGTCCAACACATTACAACTCCTAATAAAGGGAGGTTAGAAGTTACAAGACTCTAACCTGTAAAATAATTGTTTTCAACCGCTAGTCTGACCAAAAACCTAAACAAAAAGAATCATTATTTGCAACACGTTACTTTGGCAGAAGGCGTCAAATACTTAACGTACGTGTTACTCCTCAAATCAAGAACTGAATCTATTTTATCAATTATTCGCCTCAGGTTCGGTGAATATCGTCGAATAATCCCCCAGACGAAGCCGAGGGGATTATTCGACGATATTCACCGAACCTGAGGCGAATAATTGTTTTAGTAGAATTTCAGAGCTGAGCAATAGAGAAATTTCTAAAATCATAACATTTTAGTAACATTTATTAACATTTTGTTTTAACATTAATTTTTATATAAACCGCGTAAAGCGGTTAAAATAGCGTCTTATTATATGGCTATGTCTCACAAGGACTGGGAACTACCGAATTCACGAATTTGATTGGCTGAAATCAATATTGAAAGCGGTCTAGATTTTCCCATCTAGACCGGCATCTAGACCGGTCTAGAAAAAAAAGGTACAAAGAATATAAAAAATTGGCATATAAGACACAGCCATATAATAAACATCTTATTAACCGAGCTAGGTCGGTCTGTATGGGAGAATCTTGACCTCGGTCGCTGGTACAGACCTCACTGTGTTTGGTCTGTACTGGCAACCTCGGTCAAGATTCTCCCATACAGACCTCCCGTTCAGTCAATAAGAACTAAATATAAGGAACCGCTCGACCAATCAGATTGCTGGAAACTCTTTGCTTAGCTCTGAAATTATACTAAACTACCATATGAGTGCCGCAGGTAGCTGCAGGAGACTTTCGATTAGATCGCAGGCTCATGTGAATAAGTGAAGCTAAAAATGTCTTTAAATTAACATTCAATAGAATTTCCATCGCACGAAATGAAGTAATCCGTGGAACACAGCCGTATTTCAGCAAACGAATCAAAACATTCTCCAAGTATCATAAACTTCTTTTTTAAACATAGACACCGAACTTATTTAGGAAACTGGCCACACTCGTAAGAAACAAGTTAAAAAAATCGATTCGCCATGTACTGGAGAAATCTGTCATCTCGAGTTGAAAACTTTCTTCATCTTCGACACCTGTAGAATTGACAGTGTTTGAAATTTTTAATGAGAATTCATCTACTCATCTTTTCCGAGAGCAAATGGTTTTAAACATTTAAATCCGAAGATCTGATTGTTAATTCTCCTCTCTAACTGCTACACAACTCCTTGTCAATTAGTTACAAGATTTTGGTGTTAGATCAAAACATCAACTCTCCCAAATAAGTTTAAGTATTATCAGTACCTGCTTGCTGAATAACGTGTGGATATTATGGGGAAAAGTTCCATTTTAATCACCTCTGGGAGTTGAATGGCTAAAACAAGACAGGATAGCTAGTAACATGGTTTATCTTCTTCAGTCTTGTAAAGCATGAATTTATGAATACTCCTCTCATGCGTTAAATTTTTATGGTGGAAAGGCGGAAGACTTTAAGTCCTTTTTCTATCTAGAGATAAAGCTTTGGTCCGAGAAAGTTTTGATAATCTAAACGGAAGCACGTTTGATCTCCAGCGTCAGTAACCAAAAAAGTCTTGAATCAATTAGGATGATGTGATAACTTGACACAGGCGGCAAAGAAAGGCGGTGTTTGGCAGCTGGGTTCTAATACTATGGGGGACATCCTATAGGGTTTGATGAGGCGGAAGTTATAGTTTGCGCAACATAAAAATGGTTTGACAAAATTCGCGCTCGGCGAAATATGATGACAGGGAATTAAAAAGAGGGATCTCGCGCCACTCTCTCAACCAATCAAATCATCAGGACGTGGTCGCCGGCGTTTTCCCGCGCTTTTAGCGGTTTGCTTTTTTTCGCTTGAATACTCATCGGCTTTTCAAGGTATTAATTCTCAAAAAGACCATCAAATGTAAGTTAATGTATCATAATATTGGCATACAATGATAATGAAATCTTCGACTGAAAGTATTAAGACGTGGTTTTTCTATTTGTGATATTTCTTAGCCAGTAGAGCACCAAAAGGTGATGATTTCAGCGAAACTGGGTCGCAGGACCACGCGGCTAAACTTCAGTGGCGCAAAGCCGCCAAAACACTGACAGTTCAACATCAAATTATGGACAGCTTCCAACACTCGTCACGTCATGATGATCCAAGCCCCGTTAGTAGATTCAAAATGGCGGCCCAGCGCGTCCAACACGATAGAGAGGCTAACCTAGCTGGTTCCAGTCTCCACGATGTGGTTCAAATGGCAAGCGAAGCCAATACCGATTATGATACACCACGATCTGACAGAAACGCAGGAAACTTGCATCTTCCAGTTTTAACAAGAAACTCTCCAGTAGAGAATCGTTTAGCAGGAGGTACGTCATCTGAATTTCAGGATCAACTTCCTCAGAAATTACGTGAAAGCGCAGACATTCTGATACGTAAAGTAGCAGAAATTCAATACGAAGAAAATCTGCGACAGTCGCAAGAAACCATTCGCGAGGCACTGGACCGAGTTAAAAAGGCACAAGACCGAACGCAGTTTGTGAACAGTTTAGGGCGCGATCTTAAAGAGCGCCTTTATGGTGAACTTGAGTTCAGAGACACTAACAGAAGTTTGAACGAGGAAAGAAGAGGAAAAACTGCTCAGGCGCTCAAAGACAGCGACGATTCGAGACATAAGCAAATATTAAAAGAACTGGCCAAGGAGAAGGAATGGCAGCGAAAAACAGAAGGCATGATTGCCAAACAGGAAAAGAGAATCGAAGAGCTTCGACAAGAGGTGAAGATAGAAATCCGGAGCATTTTGGAAGAACAAAACAGGCATTACGAGGAACTAAAGCAAATGATGAAAGATTCCAGAGCATTAGTACCCCATAATGGCAGCGACCACGCTTACGTGAGTCTGGATGGGTCGACGCATTCTGGATCAAATCTGGAGGATCTTATTCCAAGTAGAAAGAGAAGGCGCGACAGGGAACCCAGCACAAATTCGGCACTACAAGAGCATTCTCGTGCAAGCACGCCAGAATATTATATCCAGTAGATGAAACGTTTTGGTACACAATTTCACATATCATTCATACATTTTTACGCCTAGAATACCCCCCTCCCCCCCATGCAGCTATTAATATACGAATTATATACATTCCGCGGAGGAAATCTATACAAATCACACACATTCTCCATGAAAAAAAATTGTAAACATTCAAATATAAAAGAACAAAATAGTTCATCTATAGGCATTGATGGCAAGAATCCTTTTGCCAGAACACATGAACAAAACTTCTTTATCCAGTTGATGTAGAGCAATCCCAATTTAATCGCTAGCTGCCTTTCGTCAGCGAAGCCAATAATCGCTATTAACATATCGTATCCATCCGTAAGTGAATCTTTAATGACTATGATAATACAATCAACTCTCTATTAACGGACACCTCTATAAGCCGGACAGCTGGTGCTGGACCCGCCCGTTTCTTAGTCATTTTACTATAACCAAACTCTCTGCAAGACGGACACTTCTATAAGACGGACAACGGACGATTTGAAATCTTCAACGGACACTTGTGAGGTGCTGAATGTGACCGAAAATTACGATTTAGGGAAGAAAACGTCTTAAATTACCAAGTACCCGAGACTCCTTTTAACACCAGACGTTTAATTGACAGCTCTTATCTTGTCGGCGGAATACATACAGTACAAGTTAAAATTAAATCAGTCATTGTCTCTCATTGAAAAAATAACTTGGAGATGACAACCGAATGGTATTGTAATCTAAAACAGTTATTTTCGTGCTTTCTTTGCTGAACTACAGCTTTCCCCACCGTTATCCCCTTGCTACCTCCTCTTGCTGCTGGTTTTTCTTTCTTGATTCCTGGTTAAAGTGTCCTCAACTATCTTTCTTTCTTTCGCAATGCGTTCACTTAGCCATTTCACAGCTAGCGAGTTCCCTGAAAAATACTTAACTGCTGATCAAGAGATTCCATCATGTGAGCCTCCTGTTAATACCACCCTCCCCAACTGGCGTCAACGATTAAGGGATGAAGCCCTCCATCTCTATCAAAAAGAGTCCGAGGAACCTGCCAGCAAAGTTGTAGTGGTCGCAGAAGAAGACCAAGCAAGATGTGGACTTTGAACCACCTGCTCCAACCATCAAATCCACTACAGAAGCTCTTAGACTGGTTGACGACCTAAAGGAATTCGCTTCAACAACCCTACAAGATGAAATACTCGTATCAAAATTAAGCAGCGTTGGTCAGCGCTTTAAGGGTTTTCAACTCTTGCACCTGAAACAATCCACGATAACAGATTTCTTTTCTTCCTAAGTCCATGCCCCGACCAAAGCCATGGCTTTCACCAATACATCTCGGAGCCCGGAACAGGCTACGAAAGACAGTGCAGAATGTACTGTTCGCTGTTTGAACTCTAGTTAACGCATTAACTATTGATTGTAATACGACAAGAGATTCAATTTTACAAACATGTTTTTGTTCCAGTTTGTAGGTTTCGTTCTAGTAAATAACTTAAAACAAAGTTTAAACAGACGCGTATTCACTGTGCACAGGTTCAGCATGGTATTATCTTAAAATTCCTGGGGTCATGTTACGTCGACTTTCTATAAGCCGGACACCTCTCTAAGACGGACACCTCTCTATAAGCCGGACACCTCTCTAAGACGGACAGCCGAGGCCGGTCCCGATGGTGTCCGTCTTAGAGAGAGACGGTTGACTGTAAACCAATCAATGCAATATTCCCCTTACATATGACCCAAGATGAGGAGATGTGTCTACGATTGACCCCTGATATGAAACATGTCCTGTGTAGAATGGCATCGAAACGTACCAAACAATACTTGCAGTCAATCCTAGGCACAGCTGGGGTGACTTGTCCCTGTACAGGAGAAGGGAACATCTGATCGTAAGTGACAAGTGGCACAATTCCAGTGCAATCGGGTGACACAAGTATTCCCGAAGTGCAGTGGTTTTGTTAAACGACACCCTGTAATTGGTCCAAAAAATTCGCGCCACCGTCTCGACCAATCATTTTCAATACTAAATCCAGTCGAGATTTTGACTCTCGCGTTTTCGCGCGAATTCTTCCAACTCCAACCGGGTGTCAAACACACTCTTGAGATTCTAGACGTTTTGCTGCACTACACCTTGTGACTGGTCCAAAAAACTCCGTCAACCTCACAACCAATCATTTACAAATCTAAAACTTCTCGAGATTTAGTCACTGGCGCTTCCCCGCCTTTGGGGCTGTTAAGGGGTATTTGATGGGAGTTCTCATTGTTTGAGGTGATTTTTACCTCTGCTCTATCTTGCCCTTGTGATTACCTTGTTCTCATTGGTTGAGGTGACTTTTACCTCTGCTCTATCTTGCACTTGTGATTACCTTGTTCTCATTGGTTGAGGTGATTTTTACCTCTGCTCTATCTTGCCTTTGTGATTACCTTGTTTTCCGGTTTTAAAACAAGTTTTAAACACGCTCTCGTGATAAAGCAATAGCCGCCCAGTTAGCCCAGTGGATGGTGCGCTGGACTGTTGTGCGAGAGGTCTAGGGTTCGATCCCCGGCCGGACCAACACTCAAGGTCTTAAAATAATTGAGAAGAATTTGCTACCTTTCTATAACATCAGGAAATGGTTAGATATCACCGTAGTCTTCTCGGATAGGGACGAATAAATGGAGGTCCTGTCTCCTGCAGGGTTGGGGGTAGGAGACGTTAATTTCCTACGCACGAGATCACTGTGTGATGGATGTCCTCCACTGGAGTGGGATGGTGGGTACAAAGGGGTTAGGTGTCAATTGGGACGAAAGTCGTGTTCCTTTCTCCTGCCATTCCCGTGGCGAATGAATTAAATTCAAATTTTAAAAATCCGATGTTGCATTGGTTTTATTTTACTCCGCTCTGTGATTGGTCCAGAACACTCACACCATTCTCTCAACCAATCAGATGCAAAACGAAAACTAAGCACGACTTGGTCGCCCGCGTTTTCCCGCCTTAGGCAGTTTGGTTGTTTTACTTTTATTTCTCATTGGTTGCTTTTATTTCTCATTGGTTTTCTCATTGGTCTTACGACACTCAATCGGAAACGCTCTACAACTCCTGGAGGGAGATACGTTGTTGTTAAATGACGCAAAAACAACAAACATAAAACGTTTCAAAGGTTTGCTTTTATTGTCACCAGAATGCGACCGATTTATTTTATTTTCTCCTAGCATGAAGGTCATTAAAATTCGCACGAGTTCGTACTAAAGAAAATGCCAAAGAAACAGGAGAGAGATATTTCTATTTACAAAGTAATTTACGTTTACGATTTCCTTCAAGACATCCAAGCCCATCTAGCCCCCCAGGTCTCTCGTTCTCCATTCAGGCAATAAAACATTTAATCTTCTTTTTTTTTATATTATGGCTTCTCGACAAAATAAAATATATCAAATATTATTAATAATTGTAATAGTAATTTGCCCAGTCAAGCTCTGTCAAGACATTCACGCTGATCCGAAAAGAAGAAAAGAGTGAAAATTTAAGTTGACAGTAAGTTTCCCTTGACGAAAACATTTTCGAATTTACCTCCTGAGAGTCATTTCACATCAAGCTAGTGCTTAGAGTGTTTTTTGTGGTCTTGGAGCAGATTTTCCTTCATTGTCAGATGCTCATCTACAACCTGATTGGTCAAAAACCACTCCCAACATCAAGTCAACCAACCATATGTATAACCAAAACTCAATCACGAATTGTACATGCGGGTTTTCCACACATGGTGTAGATTACATGAGTTCTGATTGGTTGATTGCCTTTTCTAAATTTACTGTGACTGGCTAGGTCGACAATCGACTTAAAAACAGTCTGTTGGTAACCAGAGGATTTTTTACTCCACTGTTTTGTTTTGATCTAAACAAAGAACCGCTCACTGTTTACTAATTTTTTTTTCTTTTTGGCCATGTGATGACTTGTGAACAGAACAAAAGATGTTCGCAATGAACCATAGATATATCTTCACTTTGTGCAAGCTTTAAAATCTGTTCTTAAAAATAACCACAGAAGTTTGAAAAGATGATCTGTCTTGGCTCAATAGGAGTGTTCAATCTGTACATATAGTTGTTTCACTCCAAGCTGTGGACAGAAAAAATTTGAAAGTTATATCAATGATATATCAGCCCCCAAAAGTGACAACAATCTAATTTCTCTTAACAGTACCAGTCTTAAATCAACCATTAAGGAATAGGAAAACAAAGGTAATGATCACCAACTGAAGTTGAATCATGATAGGCCATTTCACAGATGTGTACTTAGTTGCCAAGCCTTTGATTCAGAGTGAGGCTGAAGGTGACCTTGTTGTGATAGAGACCTGTATCTACTTAACATGATAACAAAGTGATTTACATTTGAAAGGCAGCAAGGTTTGTATCATAACAAGGTCAACCCTAGCCTCACTCCCATTCAAAGGCTTGGCAACCAAGCAAACGACTGTAAAATGGACTATTGTATTGAGGGGTGGTTACTGAATAGTGTCTTGTGTGGTGTTTGTAATCATCATCATGAAATGTCCCTCACCTCCATGAAGATGTGATGAGTTTGACTGAGAATTTTATGCGTGTCAGCAGTAGGTGCAACCAGTAAACGTAGACTTCCAATCCAAACGTTACTAAAGGTGAGATTAACAGAACGATATCTATATTATGATCTTCCACAGTCATAATAATCTAAATTAGAATTCCACAGTTACATGAATGCTCAACAATCTCTTACATAGTGACCCCATAACCTTGGTACCTCTGTACCATGTGCAAACTACCCTTATTTTTATAATGTAAAAGTGCTACATGCACAAACAAAACACGAGCAATAGGACTTTTGTGTCTTTAAACTTGACATGGACTTCTTGTTTGATCATGGGACATCCACACATACTGATACAAAATGTGCAAGAGGTACACACAAGAAAAGTTTGAGATAAGTGTCATTCAAATTGTCTTTCTGTGCCCCTCCTGAGGGAGTGTCTGTGGGTGGGGGTCCTTGAGTGCACTAACCCCCCCCTTAATATAACAAAGAAATTAATTAAGACTTGTAAAAATTGCTTAACAACCTACTGCACCCCAAAATTTTAACAGGATATTTACACCTCAAACCTTTGACTCCCAAAGTGACCAAGACAGAATTTCTCCTTACAATATCCTTACAATATCAAGCAAAAAAGTGATGAGAATAAAGAAAAACATGAACAGGGGATTATCAGTCGATCTGATACCAAATTCTCCAAACTAAACACATCAGAATTGTACAGCAAACAGTAAGAAGAATTACTAGGGAGATCCTGGTAGTGAAAGGGTTCAGACCTGGAGAGGCCTGTTTGGGAATCAAATAACACACAATAATGTCAAAATAGGTTCAAACCTGCTAAGTGCCCAGAAATGAGGATCTTGAATGCTAAACACATCATCCATTTGATTCACCTTTACAACAAGAAAATAAACTTTAAAGATCAACTGTGTTTTAAAAGTTCAATTTAAAGGCAAATTTATATGTTGCAGAGAAGGAATTTTTAAAACTTTTTCTTGTCACTCACCCTTTGGTAAGCAATATGGACATTCTTTTCCAAACCGACTGGAATTCTCTGCATTAATATTCCAACAGAATCTTTCAATAGTGGGATTACGCTACAGACACAAAAGAACACTGGTCAAGTTCAAAATACATGTAATTTGTAATTCAGAGGAACTTACATCAGAAGTGGTTTACTTAAGAAGATTCTCCTATACTTTACTTTTTTTGAATTAAAATATAATATTTACCTGAAGAAAATAAGAACTGAAATAAACATGGAACATATGGGATCAGCCAACATCCATCCTATCAAAAAAATAAGGAAAACTTCCTGATTCATGACACATTCATAAAAAATTGTTATCTTTTGTACGGGGATTACAAAGTTTGGCATATTTTCCAACTCTAAGGCACTTTTGCACACACATTTTGTACTTTCAACCATGCTATTTCTTAAACATATCAGGTAGGAGGTGTTATCTTGATCTACCTCCAAATTCTCATAAATAATTCAAAAAGAAATGGGCAGCTAGAGGGTGAGTTAACAATCAGATCAGGGTAGTTAAAGATTTGAGGGAGGATTAGTCAGTCCGACTGCCAAAGTTTTCGCAAACTTTTTGCAACGTAAGCATTTTTTATAAATGATCAGGATACAGTTCACTGTTGGAAATTTTCAAAACTTACCAAACTGGTATATAAGTCCAGCTGATACTATTACACCTACACTGCCTAATGTGTCTGCTAATACATGAAGGAAAACTCCTGTATAAAAAAAAACAACAACAAAACACAATTGATGAAAAAGTATAAAGGGGACAACTTTCAAAAGAAACTATGATGCAGTGTTGGTGGAAGGTATTACAAGATAATTTGGTTTTATCAACAGAGTAAATGTAAATTGGCCAGCCTAAAGAGTTTCAACTCTCTCTTGTACTTGTGATAAAGAGCAACACAAACTGTTGTTTTCAACATTTCATACCTAGTTTTTCAAGTTCTGGGGTAGAATATTAGGGTGAACTTAACTATTTTCATTGAGTTGTTTCTTGCATTTTTCATTATTTATCATGTTTGAGCATTTTCTTCCTCTTACCTTCCATTATTTTACTTTGGATAACTTCCACTTTTTCTTCCTTGTCTGAACAACCTGGATGTATTCAAAGGTTGAGGACAAGAGAAGTTCATTAACACTAATCATTTCTTTATAATAAGTAACTCTTACTAACTGAGTTTGAGGTCTGTACTGTATGTAAGTTATGTACATACTTGCAGTGCACTCATGGGAAAGGAGGAAAGACTCAAATGAAACAAGACACATCTCGAGAGAAACAAGACATGTCTTGAAAGAAAGGAGACATGTCTCCATGGTAATGAGACTCATCTCTTGAGAAAGTGATAACTTACTCTTGAACGGTACTGTACTAAGTTTTTTTTTCACTAGCCCAGGCACCCTCATTTCAAGTGGAAAAAACACAAGGTTCCATATAACTTCAGTGAGGACTGAGAAAATGAGGCTAGTATATAATAATATTTGTTATATCTCTGGGTTCAAACAGAGGGAAAGATGTTAATTCAAACAAACTTTTGAATTTAGCAGCCTGTTCAGTGAAATATGGGCTGCTAAATAGATCAATCATAGTATTAGTACTAAATGAGAGATACCAATATAATAATTATTATTAAAAACTAGATCATTGGATAATGCAATTCAAGACTTTTTATTGGCTTAGCCATTATGGTATATCAGCCAATATACATAATCTACAAATATGGTAAGCGTACGTGTCAGCTTAAAATTAAAAGGGAGCTAAAAATTTAATAAAATTTAATAATTTAATTTAACGTTTTTAATAAAACAATTATTCCACTCGCGCTTGTTGGATATGAGATGATTATAGCCAACTCGGCGCTACACGCCTCGTTGGCTATCTATCATCTCATATCCAACGCGCGCTCGTGGAATAATTGTTAATTATAGTATAAAAAAGATTATAATGTAACTGTTTGTTCTTTATAATTTCAAACAGTTTTTGTAGCTATAATGTGTTTTAGAGCCTTTGGTACCTGAATCATGTGAATGGTTATGTCCACCATTCATGTGGGAGTGTCCATGTGAATGACCATGGGTATGTCCATGATCGTGACTGTGCCCGTGTCCATGGCCACCACCGTGTGAATGTCCATGGCCACCGCCATGTGAATGTCCATGCCCTAAGAAAGTGAAAAAAAAAACATATATATGTAGAGAAACTAAGATGTTTTTCGTCTTGTCACAAATATGGGACAAAGAAAAAAATTCTGAGTCTCCATAAGGAATCAAATCTTAGGCCTTCAGATTTTGCATTTTGATGCTCTACCACTGAGTCTCAGAGTCTCTATAGTGAGCAGGGTCCATTAAGAAGTTTATATGTGACATGTATTCTGTATGTATTTAACAATTACTCACCAAAGGCAAGGTGAATATCGTCTAATAATCTTTCAGACGAAATCGAGGGGATTATTCGACAATATTCACCAAACCAGAGGCGAACAATTGTTTTAGTAATTTATTTTAACATTATTTTAATTTCATTTTAACATTTTATTTAAACCGCTTATATAGTGTCATATAAGAAACTGCTCGACCAATCAGATTGCTGGAAACTCTTTGCTCAGCTCTGAAATTATACTAAAGATCATTATTACCTGCTGCACCTCCATGATGAAAGACAAAAATTCCAACAAGATTGACAAAAAATCCTAGAACTGACACAACAAACAGCCGCTCATGTTTAACCTCTGGAGGGTGAAGAGCTCTCTAAGGGTAAGAAAAATTATAAAACATTAAAAATTATCAAACCAATGCATTTTTATATTAAGTGGTTTGTAGCTGCATATTAGTCTAAACTTATCCTTCTCAGATAGTAAAGTCATGTTAAGTGTTTAAAAGGAGATTTAAGGGCTGTTGAAATACATCATTATCATTACATCATTATTAAGTTAATCCTTTATCCCTTAAGAGTGACTTACACCTCATTTTTCCTTCCTATACAAGGCTGTGCTCTAAGAAAAATAAAAGGGAGCCCATTGCTCTGAAACTTTGAATCCAGGGTGCCCAGCATATGCTTTTTATGTAAAAAACTAAGATTCCTGAGTCACCTAAGAGCAAAAGTAAGGCACCAGGGACCACCAGGTGCTGCTAGACTACAGTCCTGCTATATCACACTTGAATCAAACTTGAAGGTCAAAAGAAGATATTAAACAATCACCAAGAAAAGCAGCTCTTGAATGTTACCCAAAAGAATTAATTCTCCTTATCAGTACTATAGGAAAAGTCTAAGGAACAGTGTAGATAATATACACATTGATTTGAGGGTAGAAAGGGTTCAAAGTACTTACCTCTACAGCTTCAGATAAAATGAAGAAAGCAATAAACACCAGAAATAATCCATTCACAAAACCAGCCAGAACCTCAGCTCGTCCATACCTGAATCGCACAAGAATTAAAATAACAATTCTATCACTTTTGAAAAGGGAAAAGTGAAGTGTGTGGCACAGCTTGTGATTTTCTCCTTTAATGACTGATGACAACTATTTACTGCTCACCCCTGCCCCACCCTACCTCCCCCCCTTGCCCTGACCCTTCCCCTTCACCCCTCATTCTCTTAATTGACTGTTAACCAAGTACTTTCCCTACATTGTATAATACCAAGACTACATATGTTCAGCTACATCCTGTGCAACAAAATACTCTATCAAGAACACCTCTGAAGGGGTATAGAAAAAAATACAGCAACATGCATCGTCCTCAAGGCAACTCACAAAATATACAGTAACAGTAGTAAGAGGGGGGGGAGAGAGAGAGAGAGAGAGAGGCAGTTGGCAATGCAATTTCTGATCCTCTGAATGGCTTCATCAGTACTACTACCCGCTTAACTTATCAAAAAAAAGTATATGAATCTTACTGTAAGAAGAAAGCAATAATTCCAAATTAATACAATTGTGTTAATCAGAGCTTGGATGAAACCAAACAAAGATGAAAAAGAATAAAGATAGAATTAATTGTATTTTTTACTGTAATTCATTTAGTCAGTAACCTTAGTAACAGAAAATATAATTTATGGTCTACAAAAACTCTTTGCTACTAAGCAACACCTCTGATTTTCAGATGTATGTCAAAAGTACTGTGCAATGTAAGATTGCACTGCAAGCACTGTTAGTAATGTATCATACCCTATGAGCAGTTAAAGTTGATTTTATTTGAGTAAACCATAACTGAAATATAGAATCTTCCCCCTTATGCTTCTCAATCCTTTTTGGTCCTTTCTCTCCTTTTTTCCCCAATGTCATGAGTTTCTGGCCCAGTCATAAATAGATTACCACACTGTACATTTTGCCTCACTATTAATTACTAGAAAAAAATATTCACCCACAAGACGACTGCTTCGGTATAAATATTTGTAAAATAATAAAGTAAAACAAACTGGAATTTTATATTGTTTAACCATTATAAATAACAATTATAGGATTTGAATTAAAAGTACTTTGACAAATTAAAGCTACTTACCCATAGGAAAATCTTTCGTTTTTTCCCCACTTCGCGATCACCGATGCTATGAGCCCTGCCAAGAGCGCAGTGCAATCGAAGAACATGTGAAATGAATCTGAGATCAGACCAAGACTAAAAGAAAGACAAATATTCATTGTAAACTTCAATGAACATATCTATATTTCTGAATAAAATTCTACTCTACACCAGACAGATACTCAGGAGATCGCTCACCTATTCGTCCATATGCCATAGGTCAACTCCACAAACGCAAATGATAAGTTAAGAAGAAGGAAGAAGAATAGATTTCTCGAGCCCTCGCTTGAGAGTATGGCCCTAAATAAATACATCACATAAAAAAGTTAACACGATGAACACATGGTCATCGATTTCAGTGCAATCGACGACAACAAAAGCCCTTTCAGATCTTCGTACTTTATCCATTCGAACAAACGCGATTTAAGCTTCACTCCGGGTTTGAATTCATCACTTTTGAAGCTGTCTTTACTGGTTAATGGAAGCATGCCGATATTAAAATTCGTACTGTGGATTGCATCTAATCACAACACTGCCGGCTTCAAAGATTACGTGGCATTCACATAAGCTCACTTCCTGTCATCTCCCGGTTACTGATGGGATACATGTTTCACCATGTTGCGTTACCATCGTGCGTTACAAATGTAGTTTTACCTTGGTTTTGGTTCTTTGCTCGGGTAAGTGTCTGACCAATTTTTCACCCACGTTTTGTTTCTTTTTGTTTTTCAAAAGTACCTATAGTTTTCTAGGACACTTTGATCATCAACTAAGACAGAGGTTTATAATTTCATTGATTCCTTATGAATCAGTGTACAGAAAATTAAATTTGAACGTGAGCCAAAATAGAACGTAATGACGTGTATCGCAGTTCCAATCTTTTCATACGCCCCAACTAGAAAGGTCAATCGTTTTCATTTTATGTACATCCTACGGAACAGAAGATAAACGCAATTTATGCCACGTGACTCA
Source organism: Stylophora pistillata (assembly GCF_964205215.1). Lineage (NCBI taxonomy): Eukaryota > Metazoa > Cnidaria > Anthozoa > Scleractinia > Pocilloporidae > Stylophora > Stylophora pistillata. The sequence goes on along the minus strand of NC_142529.1, from coordinate 7,684,026 downwards.
CTACCTGTTAGTGTTTTCCTGGCGGCTGAAAAGGATTCGATCGAACTCTTCTTAACACTCGTGCTAATTGAAAACTGTGCATTTCAAAGAGAGCCTTTAGAGGGAATGTTGTTTGGTTTGTTTACTATTTATTGTGATTGACGAGTATTAATGAAATAAATTTCACTAGCCTTCGTACATTTTAATCAACCATTTTTAACCAAATGGCCAAGTGAAGCATTGTGGGTATTTTCGAATTACAGTGGGTACGAGAAGTGAATATTACGGTCTTTTCGTCCAGAAGTCTTTTCGTCCAAGTCTTTTCGTACAAAAGTATTTTCACCTAAGTCTGTTCGTTTACTTGTTAAGTCTTTTATCGAAGCAAATAAATAACTTTTAGAAGGCTATATAAAGAACTTGTTGTGAGCCGCCGTTATTTAGGTATGTCGGACTCGTAGTGATGTTATACTTCGTTGCCTTTTACGCTCAATTGACGCTTAACAACAAGCCTAATATTCCCATTTCTTTCGCGTGAAATAAGTAAACGGCAAGCAAGTCTTTATTTTTGCTACTATTTAATAAAATATATTACGTTACAACTTCATTCATTCTGTGTATTAAATTCATGACGTTGAATTCGTAAAACGAAGATTGGTGAATCAAAAGGGCAACGGCTCGCACTGATAAGTTCTTTATATAGCCTTATCTATGATATAATATAATACAATATAATAGTTATTTATTTGCTTCGAGAAAAGACTTAACAAGTAAACGAACAGACTTAGGTGAAAATACTTTAGGACGAAAAGACTCTTGGACGAAAAGAGCGGACACCCGAGAAGCTTGCATGAATATTTTTGTACTTTGTCGACTATCTTCTATGTGAGATTACCATGTAAGAGAAATCAAGTTAATTCTAACTCACATTTTCCAGAATCACTTTATTTATAGCTGCTCTTAGCCCAAATTGCTCATCTTCAGTAGAGACAGTCATGTAACCAACCAAATATTTGTTGAAATCAATAAAACAAAACGAAGGGCTAGGACAAAACACTGACCCCCCTCACTGACCCCCTCTTAAATTTACTGGAAATCATGAATTGAAGCTAATGATAACAACCTAACAGTACAAAATTACGATATAATAATACACTCACCTCTTAAATTCCAAAATGGCGGAAGGTGGTCGATCTGCTTAATACCACGAGTCTGCAATAGTGCAAACTCGTTTTACCACAATTGTTAGTTCTCCTATGCTCATAAACGAGTGGTGAATGGGAACTGTGTTCCACCAAAAAGAAGATTAAACAAAAAGAAATGAAACCTCTATCTGAAAACCGGAAAGGTCCAAAAGTTCCAAAGGAAAGGTCCAAAAGTTGTCAGCTCCAGGTACCGCCATCCATTCACCACTCACATGTGTTGACAGGTTTGTCTGGTACATAGTACTGTTTGTTTATCAATTTTGGAATTTAAGAGGTGAGTGCATTATTATATCTTAATTTTGTATCGTTAGGTTGTTATCATTAGCTTTAATTCATGATTTCCAGTGAATTTAAGAGGGGGTCAGTAAGGGGGGGTCAGTTGACCCGGGGTCAGTGTTTTGTCCTAGCCCCAAAACGAAGACGCTGGTCAACACCATTGCTTAGACTAAATCCTTAAATAACTAACCCCCAAGGTTGACTAGCATCTAAATTCTCATTACAGTATCACCCCTGAATCACACATTAAGGTTGTGAGAATAAAGAAAATGAGCAGCAATTACAATAGCTCGTGATGTTGATACAAATTCTCCTTGCCAACACCTTACAACATGTATAGAGAACAGTATGAAGAATATCCATACTGATATTAGGGTGTCAAGGGTTAAGTCAATAAATTTCTTCTATTGTAGCCAGTGAAGACTTCAATGGCCATGGCACTTTTCCTACGAAGGTCGACATCATGTAGTCGTTTGGGAGAGATATTTCTATGTCCTAGACTTTCCAGGTAAAGTTTATTTTTTAAATCAAATAGTTATAACTTTGTTGCCTTCCTCCTGTTTGTGATTGCTACACTGCTTGCACATGCAGGACATTTTTTATTCTCACAGAGCCCCTCCACACCGAGAAGTATGAAAATAGAGAGTTTAAGACTGCATGTGGCTACTGATATAGCACAATTTTTATCACATAGAAAAGAGCTAGAGATTGTGTGCTGATGTTAGAAAGTAGTGTACTAGAAGATTTTTCTCAAATACAGAACAGAAAAATCTGCTGCATCCCACTTGTTTATAAGTACCCTGTTCCACAAGAGAAAGATGATTCAAGAATATAGTGACTAATTAACATTCAACAAATAATAAATTAAATGGCTGTTGGCAAAGTGTGAAGGAAACATGAATAAATAAATAATAAATAATAATAAATAATAATAAATTAAATGGCTGTTGGCCAAGTGTGAAGGAAACGTGAATAAATGCCTGGTTGGGTCATTGTATTGTGTGTTCTCAGGTAAAAAACACTCAGTTTTGAAATACCTCTCTTTATCCAGGAGTACAAATGGATTATGGAAAATTGTCAGGGAAGCCTGGTGAAATGCCGTAGGGGGGGAGGGGAGGAGTAATGGACTGACATCTCATTCAGGAGGGAGTAATAATATTCCTAGTGGCTTCATGTTAAGGAAACCAGGATAAGCTTTGGCTGAATGGGTCACTAGACTCTTTCCTGAATTTTTTAAAGGAAACATACCCTGACTTACAATATTTTTATCTCTTATATTCAGGGGTTGGTTGAAAAAAAATGTAACACAACCCAAGAGAAAGACAAGTAGTTTACACACAGGAAACCTGACAAGATCTTCATACTATTCCACCATTGGTGCCTTAGTGGGGACTTTGACTGGAGTTGGACTTATTCTCAATAAACAGAAGGTGTATAGACTATAATGATTGGTTCAATAATAGTCAATAACATGATTATTATCATAAAAATAATTGTTATACTAGTAAATTAAATGTTAATTATTAAAGCACTGGGAGATATAGTGAAGGATTTTCATTAGAAGCTTGCTTGTAGTGGCAACAGACTAGCTTTTGGACCATTTTGGACTGGTTGCTGTGTGGATTGTGATAAAAATAAATATTTTTTAATTGATTGTATCATTAGTGTCTGGCTTAAAAAAAATTCTCAAATATACTTGCGATGCTGGAAGGCACATCTCAGAGAGTTCAAATTTCATAATTTTCCAGGTGGGCATGTCCCAAGATCTTCCTAGAAAGGGTTGCTTTGCAACATGCCATACCTGTTACTCAAGCATAATTCAATTCAATTCAGCTAATTACTCAGTTTCGATCAAACAATTTCTACATTTTCTAATTACAACTTTGCAGTAGCCTTGTGGTCAGCACTGGGCATAAGACAAAGAGATGGGGTTGTCATACTTCACAGAGATGTTTTATTTTATGACTTGGTAATTCTTACATTTCTCTTTATGTGTGTTTTAACAGATTTCTCAAGCTAAAGAAGCAACAAAGTCCAGAGATAAATCATCACAAGAAAAAGATCCTGTTTATTCTGTGGAAGAGGTATCCCAACACAATAACCATGAAAAAGGAATCTGGGTGACCTATAAAGGGAATGTGTATGATATTACAGACTTTGTGGCTAACCACCCTGGTGGACCTCAAAAGATCATCTTAGCAGCCGGTGGAGCTCTAGAACCATTCTGGGCACTTTATGCTGTGCACGATAATGAACATGTGTTGGAGCTTTTGGCGGAATATCGTATTGGTTCTCTGTCCAAAGATGAAAGCTCTATTGAAGCTTCAGATATCAAAGTATGTAGACAGTATGTGATAGGATCTATTGATCATGCAGTGCTTTCAATAAGATTTGAAATAGGTGGCTACCTTGGTACAACACCTGCTGGAGAGCAACTTGATTCCGACTTAGCATGATGACTGCAACTTGAGCTCGGTGAAATATACCTGGTGACTCACAACAGAATACCCGCCAGAGCTCCGGTGGCTCCTAGGTCTTATTGAAAGCACTGTCATGATGTGAACTTGAATTTAAGTTTTTCTCATTGCCCTGTTCCCACCAATCACGTAGCTCCGTTTTCTGCCTTCAAAAGCACACACAACCCACGGTTCCTCTATTCGCTGCGACGAAGGGCTAACACTCGAAATGTCAGCTTTTGTAATCGTTACAGTGGCCAATTTACCATTTCAACTTTGTTGATATATCCAAATTATATTGAATTTAAGTCAGCCCATGTCAAAGAAGCTTCATACTTTTTTCCAGTGTATTGAGTAATATGGTATTGAGATTAGGCCATCTTCACTCCTGCTGGAGATCATAAGAGGTTGCCCATGGATCTCCACCAGACCCTGTTTTTGGCTGAATATTGTATTAGCCCTTTAATTCCCAGAAGTGATTAACAAGTAACTTCTCCCTTTATGTTATTAATACTTTATCCAGCCAACAGGTAGTGAGAATACTCTAACTTATCAGGTAGAAGTTTTTACCTTGATTGAACAACAAATTCTTGTAAAAAATTTGCAAGGAGATGAGTAGTAACCAGAGGGGATATTTAGCAATCAGATTGTGGGAGTTAGGGTGTAAAATCCAAAATTCAGAGTTAAAGGGAGCACTTCACCAAGTGGGTGAAAGAAGATTTTACATTTTTTTTTTCACTTCCCAACTTCCTGTAATGGGTCAGTCTTGACGGTTGCTAATATGAAAAGTAAAAAACAAGGAATTTCACTTTGTTAAAGAAGTGTACTCCATAGCTTATTCTCCAGACACTTGTGCTTTGTTCTGTGGTTCAAAGCTGAATTTTTCAATTATTGCAACTGGCCTATTTATATGTAGATGTATATTACTGATAGCTACAACACTGCGTATTTTAGGATCCATATGTAAATGATCCACCCCGCCATCCAGCCTTAAAGGTCAACACTAAAAAACCTTTCAATGCCGAGCCACCCATGCAGCTCTTGTCAGACAGTCTTATTACTCCAAACGAGATATTTTTCATTCGCAATCATCTTCCGGTTCCAGACATTGATGAAAGCAAGTATGAGCTAGAGATTACTGGTGAAGGAATCAAGCCTGTGACACTCTCTCTTGAGGTAATTTACAGATTAAGTCAGCAATCAGTTTCCACAACATGACTTAAAGCATCAAACTAACAAGAAAATGAAGGAGTGCCTTAAATACTTTAGATGCAGTGTCAATTTCTCCCGGTGTTTGACATGGCAAAATAGAATAATTTGTTAACGGGATCCAATGTTCTGTGGGAAGTCACCAAGGGAATTTTTCCATGCGTATCGACTTGTCTCCTTTGCAGCTGTTCTTTGGGATGTCACATGACACTCATCTCAAGAGTATTGTGTAACGTCTCATAGGACAGCTGTGAAGGAAACTTACATGACCAGGACCCTTCACTTGATGAGGACTTGTTGTCAGGTTTTTTAAACTTCTCATTAGAGCCAGGCCCTCACCTTGTGGACTTAAGTGGGAAACTGGCAACAGAAAATAGATGGGGTCTGGAAAGGAGTGAGTCCCCCACAGTCTATCCTTAGCTTGTACCACTTTTTTCTTGGGTGGAAAGACTGAGTATGTGGAAAAGGCTTAGAAACCATCTGTTACTGTCACTGACAACTGCTCTTTCCATGCCGTACAATCAACTGCCCTGGTGACAAAGAAACAAGTAGAGGGGGATGTAGAGGTCTGACCCTCCCCTGTTATTGTCAACATTGCAATGCCAAGAAAATGCTTTTGTAGGAATTTTACCCCCCCTCCCTGAGACCTCCCTCCCCTCCCCTCCCCCACATCCTCTCTTTACATGGAAATCCCATGTTACAATGTTTTCACCCTTGGATTGAAAAGATTTCTTCTCAGCCCTTTACACGCTAACATCAGTATCCATATCCTCCATTCTCGTCTCTAAACATTTCTTGTGGCACTGATAAGGAGAAGTTGTTTTACGATCAAAGCTTCTTAGGTTGGCGATCATTTCCTATATTCTCATGATCTCAGTGAATGATTCAGCTGTATTGCTGTAAGGAGAAATTAGATGCTGGTCACTCCTAGGGTTTAAAGGCGTTCAAGTAATTCTGCAGGCTCGTTTTTTTCCAATCTACCAAAACAGGACAGAGCTGAATAATGAAATGCTACGTCAGCGCGTTGCGGTCAACAACGCGGGCTCAAGTGTCCTAGGTCGAGGAACTCTGTTTTCGTCGAAGGCATTTTCTTATTTCCAGAGGTTTTAAGGGGAGAATTAATTTTTGAAAATTTTCAGGGTGTGTACCAAGTTTTTGGAGGTTGTTCTGTAAAAGAAAAGCGGCAAGGAAAACGACTCCTCGAAGCAACAGAATAGGAAATCATTCATGCGAACGACTCAAAATCCGTGTTTCCGCGGCAAAATCTAGCGCATGCGTGTACGTTATTCAGCTCTGTCTCTAAACAGTGTTTTTTTTTAGGACCTGAAGACCAAGTTTCCAAAGCGAAGCGTAACTGCAACAATGCAGTGCGCGGGGAACAGACGAAGCGAAATGAATCGGATT